>NC_057807.1:380061724-380320742 GCF_018294505.1 Triticum aestivum
GTGTTCTAAAGGATCATTAGGAGGTACAGCAATAGAAGCAAGACCAATAATTTCGACCTTACTAGGCAATTCTTCCTCACGATGTTGTTTACTAAATTTAGAGAAATTAAACTCATGAACCATATCATCCAAGCCAACAGTAACAACATTCTTTTTGCAGTCTATCGTAGCATTAACAGTATTCAGGAAGGGTCTACCAAATATAATGGGACAAAAGCTATCTTGTGGAGAATCAAGAACAAGAAAATCAGTGGGATATTTTGTTTTCCCACACAAGACTTCAACATCTCTAACAATTCCGATTGCAGATATAGTATCTCTATTGGCAAGTTTAATTGTAACATCAATATCTTCTAACTCAGCAGGTGCAATATCATGCATAATTTCTTTGTATAAATCAATGGGTATTACACTAGCCCTAGCACCCATATCACATAAGCCATGATAACAATGATCTCCTATTTTAATAGAAATAACGGGCACGCCTACCACAGGTCTATGTTTATCTCTATCGCAAGGTTTAGCAATTCTAGCAATTTCACCAGAGAATTGAATAACATGCCCATCAATATTATCAGATAAGAGATCTTTAACAATAGAAATATTAGGTTTTACTTTGACTTGCTCAGGAGGGGTATAAGTTCTAATATTGCTTTTATGAACAACAGTTGAAGCTTTAGCATGATCCTTCATTCTAACAGGGAAAGGTGGTTTCTCCGCATAAGAAGTAGGAACAATAGGATCATTATAAGTGACAATCTTTTCTTCAACTTTAACAGGTGCAGCTACTTTTACTTCTATGGGAGGATGATATTTAAACCACTTCTCCTTGGGGAGATCAACATAAGTAGAAAAAGATTCACAGAAAGAACCTACTATCTCAGAGTCAAGTCCATATTTAGTGCTAAACTTACGGAAAATATCGGTATCCATAAAAGATTTAACACAATCAAACTTAGGTGTCATACCTGACTCCTTACCTTCGTCGAGGTCCCAATCTTTAGAGTTACGTTTAACTCTATCCAATAAATTCCATATGAATTCAATAGGCTTCATCATAAAAGAGCCAGCACAACAATTATCGAGCATGGTGCGATTATTACCAGAAAGCCGAGCATAAAAACTTTGCATAATTACTTCTTTTGCGAGCTCATGATTGGGGCATGAATATAACATTGATTTAAGCCTCCCCCAAGCTTGAGCGATGCTTTCTCCTTCTCGAGGCTAAAAATTATATATATAATTGCGATCATGATGAACAAGATGCATAGGGTAATACTTTCGATGAAATTCCAATTTCAATCTTTTATAGTTCCATGATCTCATATCATCACATAGCCTATACCATGTCAATGCTTCTCCCTCCAAAGATAAAGGGAAAGCCTTCTTCTTAACAACATCATCAGGTATACCTGCAAGCTTAAATAGTCCACAAATATCATCCACATAGTGTAGATGTTCGTCAGGATGCTTCGTTCCATCTCCTGCAAAAGTGTTAGCTAGCAGTTTTTCCATCATACCCGAAGGAATCTGAAAAGGAGTTTCATTTTTAGTAGGTTCAATAGGTTCAGTAGGTTGAGGAGCAACTCTTGGCTCAACTGGACGGGGTAAAGATACCCCGAACAAGCCCCTTAGACAATTACTTTCCATGGTAACAAGTGACAGAAAATTTCAGCACACTAAATAAATTTTTTCCTTACCAAATTCCACCTACCAAAGGCACTTCACTCCCCGGCAACGGCGCCAGAAAAGAGTCTTGATGACCCACAAGTATAGGGGATCTATCGTAGTCCTTTCGATAAGTAAGAGTGTCGAACCCAACGAGGAGCAGAAGGAAATGATAAGCGGTTTTCAGCAAGGTATTCTCTGCAAGTACTGAAATAAGTGGTAACAGATAGTTTTGTGATAAGATAAAGTGTAGCGAGCAACAAGTAACAAAAGTAAATAAGGTGCAGCAAGATGGCCCAATCCTTTTTTTAGCAAAGGACAAGCCTGGACAAACTCTTATAATAGGAAAAGCGCTCCCGAGGACACATGGGAATATCGTCAAGCTAGTTTTCATCACGCTCATATGATTCGCGTTCGGTACTTTGATAATTTGATATGTGGGTGGACTGGTGCTTGGGTGCTATTCTTACTTGAACAAGCATCCCACTTATGATTAACCTCTATTGCAAGCATCCGCAACTACAACAAAAGTATTAAGGTAAACCTAACCATAGCATGAGACATATGGATCCAAATCAGCCCCTTAGGAAGCAACGCATAAACTAGGGTTTAAGCTTTTGTCACTCTACCAACCCATCATCTACTTATTACTTCCCAATGCTTTCCTCTAGGCCCAAATAATGGTGAAGTGTTATGTAGTCGACGTTCACATAACACCACTAGAGGTTAGACAACATACATCTTATCAAAATATCGAACGTATACCAAATTTACATGACTACTTATAGCAAGACTTCTCCCTTGTCCTCAGGAACAAATGTAACTACTCACAAAGCATATTCATGTTCATAATCAGAGGGGTAATAATGTGCATATAGGATCTGAACATATGATCTTCCACCAAATAAACCAACTAGCATCAACTACAAGGAGTAATCAACACTACTAGCAACCTACTAGCACCAATCCCGGACTTGGAGACAAGAATAGGATACAATAGATGAACTAGGGTTTGGAGATGAGATGGTGCTCGTGAAGATGTTGATGGAGATTTCCCTCTCCTGATGAGAGGAGCGTTGGTGATGACGATGGTGATGATTTTCCCCTCCCAGAGGGAAGTGTCCCCGGCAGAACAGCTCTGTTGGAGCCCTAGATTGGTTCCGCCAAGGTTCCGCCTCGTGGCGGCGGAGTCTCGTCCCGAAAGGTTGCCTTCTATTTTTTTTTCATTGAAAGACTTCATATAGGAGAAGACGGGCGTCGGAGAGCCACCAGGGGGCCACGAGGTAGGGGGCGCGCCCAGGGGGCGCCCCCACCCTCGTGAGCAGGGTGTGGCCCCCCTAGCCTTCATCTTTGGCGACAATTTTTCTTTATTTATTTTAAGGTATTCCATAGAGTTTCAGGACTTTTGGAGCTGCGCAGAATAGTCCTCCAATATTTGCTCCTTTTCCAGCCCAGAATTCCAGCTGCCGGCATTCTCCCTCTTCATGTAAACCTTGTAAAATAAGAGAGAATAGCCATAAATATTGTGACATAACGTGAAGTAACAGCCCATAATGCAATAAATATTGATATAGAAGCATGATGCAAAATGGACGTATCACCCGCCACGGCCTAGGTACTTGTCACCATTAAACCCGTCCAGCATCACCTGCCCGATGTACTTCAAATATACTAACCGGTCGCTGTTACCTGTTATGCAGCTGGCAAAAACTACAAGGACAATGTTTCTTCTGGATCTAACAGCTTGGCCAACCAAGATCCTGGACTGAGGCATTGCTATGATCTTGTAAGCGCGTCTCTCTCTCTTGTATGCCAGCGTGCTTTGCTAGGATTTTCGTCCAGTAATCCCTTTGTGCAGACAATGATTTCTACTACTGGCTGCTAAATTAGATATGTAGATTTCATACATGATACTACCTCGTACCTCCATTCCTAAATATAAGTCTTTCTAGAGATTCCACTATAGGCTACATACGGAGCAAAATGAGTGAATCTACACTCGAAAATGCATCTATATACATCTGTATGTGGTCCATACTAGAATCTCTACAAAGACATATATTTAGGAACAGGGGCAGTACATTACACACAATCGTAGGTGGCATGTAGGAATTCCAGTGCACTACATTAGGCTCACTTAGAGTGCCTGCCAGTCCAGCATACAGAGTCATGGCTAGTTTATGGTACGCACACAATCGTTAATTGGTGGTTTAAATATGCGCAAGGGATAGGCAATGTAGTATCATGTAGAGATGTCTGAAATTAGCTGTGTCAACTTGCAGATAGGGTTACACAATGAAAAAGTACAAGATGTATGTGGCAATTTCATGGAACATCGCAAAAAAAGGAGAGGCGGCGGTGAGCCTATACAGTGTGCTATGGTACGTCACACCTCCATTGCAATCATCGTGACATGTTATTTGTATGCCAGTTCTATTAGCCAAGTTCCTTAGGGACAGTTATTACGAGTTATCCTAAGAAAATAAGCACCTGTGAATATAAGCTCCATGTAATACGCCAACCAGTTCTTTTCATTGCGTTTTCAGCTTATCTTTGGTATGATCAGTGGAAAGTCTAGATTGCATTATATATATTTTTCATTTTGCTCCACATATGGAAATTAATTTGACTTGCAAATATCACAAATTGAACCTAGTGCAGTAATTAATATGATAGGAAAACAGACCATCACTATTTGCTCAAAATGCAAATACAAAGATACCATCTACTTGGCACAATCTACTTTGGTCAATGTGTTTTATAGAGATCCCATTGCCTAATTTAAACGAAGAACGCATGACCCACATTTAAATGAAGAACAATTATTTGTTGAAATTCGATGGTCCAAGTGGCTAGTTATTATTATCATATAGCAGCACCACCTGAAAGCATCATACAGCAGCAGATGTAGCTCATAGCTACTCATCATACAGCAGCAGCAGTCTGCAATTCATCATATACCAGCAGCAGCTCATAGCAATTCATCATATAGCAGCAGCAGGAGCAGCTCATAGCAATTCATCAAATAGTAGCAGCAGGAGCAGCTTGTAGCAACTCATCATATAGCAGCAGCAGCAGCTCATAGCAACTCATCATACAACAGCAGCAGTCTGCAATTCATCATATACCAGCAGCAGCTCAGGTGTGACACAGGCGTCAGCAGTTGCATTTTGAGTGTAATATAGGCAGACAACAGAGTCATTTCACTGTTCCCCTTCCCTTCAATTTTTAGTGAGGTTCTACCCGAAACACCCCCCTCCAAAGTGAAATTAGTTAAGCCCAAGCCCATAACTCAAAAATGACTTCTTTACATCTTTTATGGCTTATTTTGACAATATACCCTGAAAAGGCGGAATTGAACTGGCCCTTAACCTGCAATTCAATTGTGCGTGCAATGATGAATCACTCCTGCCTGCTATCTATACATTTAGGCATCATCATACATGGCATAACCTAATACATGTGCATTCCATTGTAGAATCTGGAATATGCAATGTTTATGTTAGTTCATACATTGCACATGATGTTTAAATGCCCCTTAAATCTGGTTAGTCAAGTGATGGTCTTTAAGCCTCCTTCTTTGCTCCTTTTCTTGATAAGTAAGATTTGCTCACACATATGTTCAATTGCTTGTTTGCATCAGCCAGCCATACTAGGACTGTTTGCTTTGATTACTTGTTATTCTTGACCTAACACTCTAACAGAGCTTGTCAACGATTTAAACACTAAGGGCTGCTGTAGTGGGGCCTTGTCTAACTCATAGGTGAATAAAGGTTTGGTTGTACACTACAGTAGGATCTCCAAGATTACCTGGAGATCCAGTTCGAAGGTATGCCTAGTCTTTACATAGTGCAGACATAGTAAATGCTCATTTCATTGTGTGCAAGTGCAAGATATGCGACATGTTTCATTATGTGGTGTTGTTTTGTTATAATCTCATCCTTTTGTGTTCACAGACTGGAAAATATGCATATTTATCTTCCAAGGAGACAGTAACTACTTTGTGTCACCTTGCAGAGGGGGTGCAATGAAGATAAGATTGAGGATTTCCAAGTACAAGATGTTAGGAAGGAGGCTTGCAAGAGAAGTAGGAGCTGCGCTAACCCTCTTCAACCTGATAAGGTAAGTCACTGTATGCAACTCAACAGTTCAATTCCTTGTTTGTTTCAGGCATAGTTAATTTTCTCTTTTCAATTGCTTTATTTGTCCTCACTTAATGAGATGCCCAAATAATTATGCCTGATGTTCGGTACTTGTATCACTATTATTTGACATAATTAAAGGCCTTACCATTTAATTACTCTGCCGACGTGTGCCTGAAGCTTTGAAGTCTATTAACCAACTATTATTGCATGAGGCTCACAATCTAGTTTATACTATGCTAATGATTACATAGTTTTGCCTATTGTAGTATGTTTGTATGAAACCCTCTGTTGTTCATTATGCTCCCTAAGACTTAAATTAAGGTACAGAATGGCCAACTGCTTGCTTACTTATACCCAACGTGCTGTCTAAATTTGTAACTTGTCTGTGTTTTCGATTGGGCCCCAACATCATGCCCCTCTGGTGAGCTAAGAGGGATTTCTGTATGCAGGCTGCACATACTATCTTCTTTATAATTTTTAAAATATCACCAGCTTATGCTTCATGACGTGTAACATTTTTTGTGTGAAAGTGACGTGTAACATTATTGTTAGTCCTGTTTTGCCATGTAGTACAAAATAGTGTCTTGTTCGCTTCACTGTTGTAACTATATTTTTGCCCTAGTCATGTGTACTTACAGAAACATTTCAGGATGAAGTGACATCAACATAAAAATCTGCGAGCAGTGCGGCATGGCCGTTACCTAATGATTATGGATTCGAATTGGAATGTGCTGATGTTCTCGAGCATCAACTAGAGGTGGCAAGACAATGTGTACATGATTGTCAACGTATAATCAACAAGTTGAGACTGGACATGCATGTATTAGATGCGGGAGTCAAAAAATGAAACAAGACACCGAGGTAACCATGAAGGAATTGGAGATTTTGCAGACTGAAATTTGTGCTATCTGAATCCGGCCAATCCTATTTTCTGAAGAGATGATAGTTCAAATGGAGTTAAGTTGATGCGCGTCCATGATGTATGAGCCGTATTTGCCCAGTGTATGTAATTTGCTTTTTATGTATGCTTTATTATCACCTGTGCCGTACCATAATGCCCAATGGGTATAATCGGCTGTAATTTCTTTATTGTATAGTGTAGGATTATTCTACCTTTTCTATGCCTTGATCTCTTTGTTGTATAGTGTATTCTTTTTAGAGGTGATAGTATTGAGTAGGATATATCTTTGAATATGCTATATCGTTCAAACGGGGGCCAACTCGCCCGACCATGGGCCTTCTACGTCTCGTAGGATCCATGGGCCTTCTACATCTCATAGGATCCATGGGCCTTCTACGTCTCGCAGGATCCATGGGCCTTCTATGTCTCACAGTGTCCATGGGCCTTCTACGTCTCGTAGGATCCATGGGCCTTCTACGTCACGTAGGATCCATGGGCCGCCGACTCATTTATGGGTCTTGTGCTAGCCTTTAATGGGCCGTAGACAGGCCTATAATGGAAATCGTACGTTTTATTGGCTGACCATAACGGGCCGTTAATAGGCCGTATTTGGTGATGCTATGAAAATGGCCCAATAGACTAACGGACCACAAACGGGCCGACTATAACGACGGGCTGAATTTGGCCCACAAGCAGAAAATGATAGTAACGGGCCGTAAGTAACCGAATGCTGCAAATAAGCCCAAGAATAAATGGGCTCTGAGAAGGCCGAAAGATAACACGAGTTGTAAACGGCCCAACTGAATAACGGGCCCTTAATGGGTATAAAGCGATACATTGTTTATTATGGGCCAGTTTCACCACGGGCCGTTAATCGGTCTAAAGTAATACACTGTTCATCGCGGGCTAGTTTCACCACGGGCCGTTAATAGGCCAAGAGTTACATAGGGCCTCATATGGGCCGAAAGACGTCATGGGCCATACATGGGCCAGAAGTGAAAACGGGCTGGAATCATATTGGATGGCCCAGATGACGCTACTGGGCCTAATTCGGATAGGGCGTAACGGGCCTTGGGTTAGCGGGCTGTAAATGGGCTATATGCAAACAGGCCGTTAACGGGCTTTCCATGGGCCGGCCCGTCACCTTTTGACCAAGTCAAACGGGCCGGCCTTTTCACAGGAATGGGCCTCTATTGGGCCGTCCCATGTGTCGACTTATCATAGGCGCCTTCTATCCAATGAGTGGATGACATCTGTCCCAACAATGAGCCGACACGTGTTTCCTCCAGCCAATGATGATTTTACACGTGGAAAATCCCCATTGGTCGGGGCTGTTATCGGATCCAAAACCCGACCCGATAGCTTAACGGCGTTCCGTTACGGTGGATGCCACGTGTCGGTCACCCTTGACGAAAGCACTTCTGTGATGCGCGACTTATCGTCATGGAAGTGGACACTTCTGTGATGATAATTTTGGTAATGTCATCGAACACTTCTACGACAGCACAGGTATGACTATCTCGATTCTGTCATAAATTTGTCATGGATGTACATGCATGACAAAAAATGCGACCTACTGTGACAAACACGTATCATCACGGAAGTGTATTTTTTTGTAGTGGACGGGTGCGCCTCGCCGTCCTGAGCACTCCGGCAGTCCAAGCTCCACCGGAGGTGGCCCGAGTGGCCAGAGCGAGCACCGGCGCCAGTGGCCTCTCCTCTGCACTGCGCGTAGCGTCAGGGAAGTAAGAAGGAGGAGCAGGAGGTGGGCGTTTACCCAACGCGTGGGCCCCGCGGCCCCACCTATCGGTGGCCCTAACGCCCGGCCCCGCCTCTGCCCCTTTTGACTGGTCGTCGCCACGTCATTTAAGTGGAGGCGCCCCACCGCAAGCCGTTTTCCCTGATCGAAGACGTATTTCGGAAAAGACGCGTCTGTTTAAAGCTGCCAGGGACCTGTTTGTAGAAGTATTTTTACAAATTAGTCCCTGAGTTTTAAACGCTCGTATTTTTTTATCCATAACTCCAAATGAGGTGATTCCAACGCTCACTTCTTCGTTTCATCGAGCCCGTTCTGTTGGTTTCACTTTCAACATGTTTTGACATTGTGAAAATGACCATTTTTCCCTTGCCCTTATTCAGCCCCCTCCGAGAGAGAACGTTTTCCGGCGATTATTTCCGCAAGCTTCTTGCACTTTCTCCCAGTGATTTCTTCCACCCCAGGCAAGCCAGACCCTCCATTTGCATCACTGAAATGCAGTGACATGGTTTACGTCATTTTGAACTTGTTTAAAATATTGCTTTAGCAATATGACTCTCTGCATGGCATTTTCTCGGAGTATTGTTTTGCTCTTGTTGATGCCATGCTATTGTTTGGATTACTAGGAGTTATGTTTGTAGTTGATGAGTATCATGTTGCCATTGGAGTATTAGCGGCTGGTATTATGATTATTTCCATGATGATATCTGTGATTATATTCTTGGAGTATTACTTTGGGTATCATGCTACCTTTGGACTATTAGTGGTTAGTATGATTATTTTCATGCTGCTAGTTGATGTTCTGTTGCTTGGATATTGTTTCGGAGATGATGTTTACATGTGGATCTTAGCTGGATAGCTTGTTCTTGCGTATTGGAGTAGTAGTGTTATTGTTCATCATGATAGTAGTGTTTTGCTACCCTTGGAGCATTTTGAGATGATGATATTATGCTTGGATTGTTTGTTGGATATTGCTATGACTTGGACTATAGTTTGATGGGTGACATCGGAGTATCAGTTATTATGGTTATATTTTTGGGGATAAATTCCGTCAGTAAGTTGGTCAGGTGCCGCGGAATCGAACTTTTCCAGTGCAACCACATTTGTCGGTATGGGAAGGCCCTAATGCGGTCTATTGTCGTGCCTCTCGCCGGTGCCTCTAATGAGGGAAGGTTATGGGCGCGCGCTACCCTGATCAGGTAGGCGGACATAAGCCTTGTGTGCCCGGTTTTGATTTGATTTTGCCCGAGGATCCCAGAGTGGATCGGGCCATGACGGTGGTCGTTGTGTCTGGAGGTATACACGGGGCCACCCATGACTTAACCCAGAGGGGAGTGAGTCGGAGTGGCTGGCAGAGTGTCATGGCAGTAGATCGGTTTAGTTGGAAAGCCGTTGGTCCACCCGAATGGGAGTGTGAGGCCATGGGTTCTATGGTGTGGGTACAGTGTGCTACCTCTGCAGAGTGTGTGTTTAATCTATTGATAGCCGCGTCCTCGGTCATGGGTATGGGTTCATACTAGGGTACACTGTTTGATCAACACTCACATGACGGAATGACTTACTGGTGATGGATATGTGGATATTTGGAGCAGTACAGATTGGACAAGTAATGATCGGGTTGTGATCGCCGTAAGGATCACGGGCCATTTATTGGTCGGGTTGTGATCACCGTAAGGATCACGGGTACAGTTTGGTTTTGATCACGAGGTGATCGAGATGGTATATTGCTTGGCCGGTTAGCCAAGAGAGATATGGTTGTGGAGATCGGAGATGGTGATTTATTAGTATTGTATTAGTTTCCTATTATGCTTAGGAGTTGCTGTTATATCATGGTAGTTGTTAATTTAATTAACCGGCTTAATGCTATGTGGTTGTCTTGCCTTGATGTTTTTGGTTGTTGTGAGCTTGCAAGTACATTCAATGTACTGACCTGGCGTGTCATGCCAGATTGCAGGTGATGCCATGATTGCTTGATTTGCTTGTCGTTGTTTCCGTTTGTGCGAGCTAGATCGTGTCCCAGCCAGAGTCCCTGCAGAGTGGAGTTCACCACCTTCGTCGTTGTTCTGCTGCTAGAAGATTTCCGCTGCTACGAGTTGTTCTGCTGCTAGCATAGAGCAGGTGTAGTATCGCAGGCGTAGTGTCGCCATGCTGATGTGAACCTTTGTAACATCAGACCTTTGTATTTATTATTGTAATAAGAGCTGATTTGTTCTATATCAAGCAGTGTCGTATTCCAAAAGACTTCTCCTCGATCTCTGGGTTGGAATACGGGGCATTCTGGTTTCTCTGAGCTGCAGTGCCATAGGCTTGGTATCAGAGCAGGTCTGGCTATAGGACGCCCTAGTCAGCGCGAGCGGTAGAAACCGGTGGAAATCGGTAGTATAGAGTCTTGCTTGTTTGTTGCATCTGGTTGCTGCATTTGTTTGTTGCATAGCATGCATATAGCCTTAATATTTGTGATAACGATTTATCTGGTGAGTGTAGCTGGCATCATTTCGGATCCACTACAGCTCAACCTTTGCATTTCTCCAGTTCCTTTTTCTTTTGGTGTTTGGTGTCATCTCTGTCCCAGCAGAGTGATGCCAAGTGATCCGACACTATTTGCAAAAATGGTGCTCAGGTATCGCACCAATGTCTTTCTTTCAATCCCGTCTATCTTTTCGGTGATGGACATGCTTCTATCCCGGATCCTTCATTCTTTTGTCGTGTTGGCAACCCTTAATGATCTTAGTTATCAAGAAAGGGCAATGTCAGCAGCCTCAGTTTTTCCCTGCTATCCTATTTCTTGGACGAGTACGGATCTTTTTTTTCGTCCGCTTGATAATAATGTGGTTGCAACCTTTGTGTTCCACTGCATGATTACCGAGTGCGTCCTCGCCCCCGAGCTAGTTCAGATCGCCTCCTGGCTAAGCTAGCACTTGGTGTAGTGTTGTTTACACCAATTCTTCCACACCTTTATTCATCCTCGTGCACATCGTCACAGCATGCTAGATCGTAGAACCGGAGACCCCGCGAGATTTGTGTGCTTAAGTAGGCATGCATATTGTGTGACTAGCAGTAATATGTGACATTGATTGTGTCACTACTAGGGAAAACCTTATACACAGAATCTTAGCAGCAGCGCGGCACAAAAATAAGCGCTACTGCTAATTAGCAGTACCGCGGGTTTTTAACCCTCGCTACTACTAAGTTGATAGTAGTAGCGCGGGTTTTTAACCCTCGCTACTACTAAGCGGTCTCTACCGTGCCCACCGACACATGCAATAGTAGTAGCGAGGGGTATAAACCCGTGCTACTACTAAGTTGATAGTAGTAGCGCGGTTTTATACCCCTCGCTACTACTAAGTACGAGGTAGGTGAAGTCACTATATCCTCGGCCGAATCCCCATCTCCTCCCCCAAATCTCTCCTCTCTTCCACCACTCTCTCCTGTCAGTTTCCATACGCTCTCACATGGACCTATTGCCCATGCACCCATCCTCCTCCATGGCGCCGAAAGAGGCCGCCGCCTCGCGCCACCGGTGTCTAGGAGCTCGCTGGTCTTCCACCGACGTCTAGGAGGCCGCCGCCCCGCGCCACCACACCGGAGCACCTCGCCACCGGTGACTAGCTCCACTGCTCCCTACATCACCTTCCTCTCTCCCTCGGTTTTCCTTTTCTCTCTATCCATCTGGTTTGACTCACCCTCCCATGTCCATGCCCGTGCAGGTCGTCGCCATGGATGACCTGGAGCTATCTGGCATGGTCGGGAAGAGGAGCCCCACGCCGCAGCCTGGCTCTGCCATAGAAACGGGCCCTCTGCAACAGCCACTGCTGGATCTGGTCTACCGTTGTTCGTTCATGCCTTCGGCGACGCCAATCATCGCTAGATCTTACCATTGCTACCATTGACAGCACGCAAGGGATTGAGATTTTTTTTTTGTTTTTGAAAGTAATAGTAGTATAGCGGGGTATAAGACCCGCTACAGCTAATTAGCAGTAGCGCTGTTTGCAACGCACGCTACAGCTAACCATGTATAGCAGTAGCGTGTGTCAACACGCACTACTGCTACAAGTTAGCTGTGACGCCGTAGTGATACACCCAACACCGGCGCTGCTGCTAGGCTTTTCCCTTGTAGTGTGTGTGAATTGTTTGTTGTTGGTTAGTTGAGTTTTCTTTTGCTTCTTTCTTTTGGGCCCTGGTGTTACATTATTTTTCCCTATAAAGAATTGCTCATCCACTGACACCGGACTCAAAGAAGCAATAAGGATTTCAAATATTTGGCAGAAGCTCAGCTAAACATTTTGGTCTACCCAGTCAACTACATTATGGCATTAATATTTGCTCAGAATATCAATGGTGTCTTGGATTGACTATCAGCATCGAGTCTACCTCAGTGCAAAATCCTCACAGCAGTTATGATCCAGCTAGCAGAAAGACAAGTCAGGTACAAGACCAACAATATATTTTCAGACAGAGGTATGGATCATATATAGAGTTTTGGCTCAGCAATGCATGATGCTTGAAATATGTTATCATCCAAAATAAAGTAAGAATATGATATGCTGAAGGAAGATAGTCGAACCATTTTTCTCATGCAAATAATCAGCCTCAGAATATTATGGGCATGTGTATGGATTTCAGTCTGCATATCAGTATGAAGTTTTGAATATAAGAAACCCAGTATTCTTCCACACGCTATCGGAAGAAATTTATGATGCAAGTCTCCTCAAATTTTCCTCAGCATGATATGTGAACAATTTCCGGCCCATGATACCCGGTCCTTCACAACAAGGCACGTCAGTAAAGGCTTCTGACATACGGACATGAATTTTTCTCAACAAGCAAACTTGAGGAGAAGCTTCTCAAGTACGGAACTCAGGCTACTCCAGCAGAATAATCAGACCAAGCTTCATGTGTAAGCTATAGAGCCTTCTTCTGCACGATACACAGACAAAATATTTAAGCAGAAGTTAACAAGTCTTCCTCAGCAAGCTACTCCGATGGCTTCTCTCGTAAGCCACTCAGTCTGCGTCAGTACCACTATATTGCACCATCCTCCGAGATTATATGATGAGTTGCCGATGTATGGCAGTACGCTCAAGGACCAGATTTGCAATAATTTTGTCAAAGGTAAAATTCAGTCAGAACATATGCCTACCGCAAGGATCGAGTGATCGGTGGCATGTCTTTCTTATATATGGTGAGCATGTATCCCCGGTCATATCAGTAACTCATACGAGATGCAGCAAGGATCCAACAGATATACCTAAGAAAAGTAAGGATCCCACAACCTCCCCAGTCAGGCAAAGGAAAATAAGCAAAAAATACATCTCATGTGATGCAAGGGGCGATAATATTTGGAGATGACATCACAAAATCCATAGTCTTGACAATGGTCATCAAGATCATTATTCTCGCAATTGACAAGGAGATATTATAAAACCTTGTCACCTTCTTGTATGATTGGCCTCAGCAATGAGCTCTGTATAGCTACAAACCCCGGGTATATGTCATATGTGTGTGGACCAGGTCAGAAAACAAGAAGGACTAATGTCAAAAATATTGCACTAATTGCATCCATGGTCATACGAAGAATCAAGGAAAGGTGTGGCCAAGTTGTTTCAGTATCCTAACCAAGAAAATCAGGACCATAAAAAGGATGAGACGGCCGGCAACAATATGATGATTTTTGCGCGACCATCACGGTCCGGATACCCAAATCAGTTGGAGGCCATAATTTCATATGGATCCCAGAAGGCATACTCTCAAGGGCCTACTCTATTTACAAGGATTTTCATATTGCGCTGACTCGCTTGACACGGTTAGCGTAGAATATCCAAGTCTGTTTTGTCGGATCCAAGATTTCTTTGCAAGCTCAGCAGTCTGACCTCTGTAGCAGTGTTAAAACATATCGCAGCCTATTACCACAGATGGGTATACCAACCACATGAGAAAAATCAAAAGCCAAACAATCAGCTCAGACCCGGTATACTCATAAACAGAATCAAGTACACGGGCATTCTGTCAGGAAAAGCAATTGTCCGTCAGCCCCTGTCGGGCCAGTCTTAAGATGTAAATATTTGAGGTATGACACAGCTATGACTCCATGCCCATTATATTTCTCACGACAGAAGGCTATCAAATCTTTGGTACATATCCCATGCTCGAGCCAAAGAAATAAATCTAGATAAATTAGTGCCACCCGTGAGCAGTTAGATTCCGTCAGAGGATGGCCATAATTCTCAGCAATTATTTAAACCAGAAGGCCTACATTTATTTGAAGCAACCACATGACAGAAGCAAAAAGGTTTTCATGATCAAAAGAAAATTTATGTTCAGATCCATTGGATACCACCGAAGATATGAGAAAACTCATGGCAGTAAAAGGATTCGGTATGTGAGCAAAAATCCATCAAAATTTGTGAAAGGTGAAGCAAACCACCCCAGATCAAGGTAAGTTGATCATCTGAAATTCTTGTGGGAACAATAAATAAAGGAAAAAAGGATACCCGAGTTGGAAACTGTGTCCTCAAGTCATACTTGTTCCCTGAGCAACCAAATCTCAAGGACGAGATTTCTTTAAGGGGGGAAGGTTTGTAACAGCCTGGATTTTGGCCCTTTCTTTTTCCTTTGATTTATTTGGTTTTGTCTCTGTTTTTATTTTTGGAGTGGTTTAGTAGCCTTGCCACCTGGGAAATCATCCTCAATACCCCTCCCAAGTGGCTCATCATTCACAAAACCTTGACAAGATCATGTCACTTCACTCCTTGACCAAACCCTAAACACTTTTTCTAGGGAAAATTCCTTTTTCGTTAAAGGAATAACCCTATCTGCCCTAGGTTGTGAAGCAACCTATATTTATGTCCATCCAAAAATTCCCAAATAATTCTCATAATTCCTTTGGGTCATATATAGCTCAAATATGCCCAAACATTGCCTTGGCCAGTTCAAAAATAATTCTTCTGTAATCCTTTTTCTATTCTGCCCTGAATGGCACTTTGTGAAGGAAGTGTCATTTATATTTATCCTAGTGCCTCCCAACCTTTTTGGGCATGATTATATGTCCAAATAATTGCGTCATGCACAAGTTCAAATTTATTTGCCTAGCCAATATTCCTCGGTGAATTTTCAAAGTTTCTGTTAGACAGTAGGCTTTGTGAAGGAAGTACTAGCTAGGAGTATCCAAATATGTTGAACTTTTGCACACTCCTTAATGTGCTCATGTTAACCCCCTCCACCCATTTGTATCCCCATCCAATCATCTATGTGAGCACAGGAGCAAATCTTTGATTCTGGTAATATTTTTAGGTTGTGAAGCAAGTATATTTTATATTGCTTCACAAATTCTGAGAAAATACCAGATCATTCTTATACCCATAGGTCATATCTCCACCCAATTCGGCATCATTTCATTCAGCCATTTGACCACCAAAATTATTTCAAGTTTCTGGTCAGCAGAGATGTTTGTGAAGCAAGTGCCATTTTGGCTTGGCCATTTGGCATGAGCTTTTTACAGCATCTTCATATGACCAAATGACTAAGCTTTGCCCAATTTTAGCCCAAGTGGACACTCCATGTGAGTGCACCTTCATGATCTTCATTTCTAGACCAAGTATGCAGTTGTGAAGCAAGTATGATAAATCTTGATCCAAATCTCCTCAAACTTACCAGGATCAAAGCCCTTCTTTACCTCAACCTAGCAGACAACTCAATTGCTCCCAAAACCCTTCCTGTTGATCACCAGTGCTCACCCAAGTTTACTGCAGTAAACTTTAGAGGGTTATTTCTATTTAACCGTAGCCATTTTCACCTAGTTACCACCATAGTTGAGGCCTCCCTAGGAAGGACTAACCCCCAGGCATCGTTTGGTTTCAATTGTGGCCCTGTGTGCTCCAGTGCACGTGGTGACCGCCTCTCTGGCATGCCATGGACGCGAGCTGGATGTCTTCTTGCTCGGGCCCCTCCTTTGCTCGGCATCCCAGAGAGCACGAGCCTGTCCAGCGTGTTCCCTGCATCGTCGCCGTCAGCCACTCTGTCAGCGCTCGTCAGCCACTCCGTCAGCGCTCGTCGCCGCGTGCGCACAAGAGATCTGTGGCCGACCGAGCTTTTATGGCGCTCAGCCTCTTCCTCTACCCCTTCCTTGGCCGTTTCTTCCCTGTGAGCTCTCCTCTATGCCTCTTGCGTCGTTTGCCTCCAAGCTCATGCACGCAAACACGCGTCCGCGACGCTGGACACGCGCCCGCGGCGGTGACAGCGCGGCAGCTCCTCCCTGCGGCTATTTAAGCCCTTCCCCAAGTCGTCCAAGCTCATCTCCAGCCTTGCCACACTCCCAAAGCCCCGCCTAGCCAACTCCTCGAGCTCGAGGAGCTCTCTGTGGTCGCCATTGTCTCCATGGCCACCGCCCCTGTCCACTCCGATTCTGGCGAACCGAAGCCCCTCTCCTCTGTCTTCCACCTCTAGTAGGTCACCCAGCCACCATAGCCTCTCCCGCAGCCCTACGTTAGTCGCCGGAATCACCATGGCCTCATCCTCTATCTTCGGCGGAAGCCCCGTCCGCCGCGGCCATGGTTCCGCCCTGCCCGAGTCTCCCTTACGTTCGTGTGGCGGTGGGACAGGTGCGCCTCGCCGTCCTGAGCACTTTGGCAGTCCAAGCTCCACTGGAGGTGGCCGGAGTGGCCGGAGCGAGCGTCGGCACCGGCAGCCTCTCCTCTGCCCTGCGCGTGGTGTCAGGGAAGGAAGAAGGAGGAGCGGGAGGTGGGCATTGACCCAGCGCGTGGGCCCCGCGGCCCCACCTGCCGACGACCCTAACGCCCGGCCCCGCCTCTGCCCCTTTTGACCGGTCGTCGCCATGTCATTTAAGTGGAGGTGCCCTGCCGCAAGCCGTTTTCCCTGATCGAAGACGTATTTCAAAAAAGACGTGTCTGTTTAAAGCTGCCAGGGACCTGTTTGTAGAAGTATTTTTATAGATTAGTCCCTGAGTTTTAAACACTCGTATCTTTTTATCCGTAACTCCAAATGAGGTGATTCCAACACTCACTTCTTTGTTTCGTCGAGCCCGCTATGTTGGTTTCACTTTCAGCATGTTTTGAAATTTTGAAAATGACCATTTTGCCCCTTCCCTTATTCAGCCCCCTCCGAGAGAGAACGTTTTTCGGCGATTACTTCTGCAAGCTTCTTGCACTTTCTCCCAGTGATTTCTTCCACCCCAGGCAAGCCAGACCCTCCATTTGCATCACTGTAATGCAGTGACATGGTTTATTTCATTTTGAACTTGTTTAAAATATTGCTTTAGTAATATGACTCTCTGCACGGCATTTTCTCGGAGTATTGTTTTGCTCTTGTTGATGCCATGTTATTGTTTGGATTACTAGGAGTTATGTTTGTAGTTAATGAGTATCATGTTGCCATTGGAGTATTAGCGGCTGGTATTATGATTATTTCCATGATGATATCTGTGATTATATTCTCGGAGTATTACTTTGGATATCATGTTACCTTTGGACTATTAGTGGTTAGTATGATTATTTTCATGATGCTAGTTGATGTTCTGTTGCTTGGAGTATTGTTTCGGAGATGATGTTTACATGTGGATCTTAGTTGGATAGCTTGTTCTTGCATATTGGAGTAGTAGTGTTATTGTTCATCATGATAGTAGTGTTGTGCTACCCTTGGAGCATTTTGAGATGATGATATTATGCTTGGATTATTTGTTGGATATTGCTATGACTTGGATTATAGTTTGATGGGTGACATCGGAGTATTAGTTATTATGGTTATATTTTTGGGGATAAATTCCGTTAGTAAGTTGGTCAGGTGCCGCCGAATCGAACTTTTCCAGTGCAACCACATTTGCTGGTATGGGACGGCCCTAATGCGGTCTATTGTCGTGCCTCTCGCCGGTGCCTCTAACGAGGGAAGGTTATGGGCGCGCGCTACCCTGATCAGGTAGGCAGACATAAGCCTTGTGTGCACGGTTTTGATTTGATTTTGCGCGAGGATCCTAGAGTGGATCGGGCCACGACGGTGGTCCTTGTGTCTGGAGGTAGACGCACGGCCACCCATGACTTAACCCAGAGGGGAGTGAGTCGGAGTGGCCGGGAGAGTGTCATGGCAGTAGATCGGTTTTGTCGGAACGCCGTTGGTCCACCCGAATGGGAGTGTGAGGCCATGGGTTCTGTGGTGTGGGTACAGTGCGCTACCTCTGCAGAGTGTGTGTTTAATCTATCGATGGGTAAGGGTTCGTACTAGGGTACACTGCTCGATTAACACTCACATGACGAAATGACTTATAGGTGATGGATATGTGGATATTTGTAGCAGTACATATTGGCCAAGTATTGGTCGGGTTGTGATCTCTGTAAGGATCACGGGCCATTTATTGGTTGGGTTGTGATCACTGTAAGGATCACGGGTACAGTTTGGTTTTGATCACGAGGTGATCGAGATGGTATATTGCTTGGCCGGTTAGCCAAGAGAGATATGGTTGTGGAGATCGGAGATGGTGATTTATCAGTATTGTAGTAGTTTCCTATTATGCTTAGGAGTTGTTGTTATATCATGGTAGCTGTTAATTTAATTAACCGGCTTAATGCTATGTTGTTGTCTTGCCTTGATGTTTTTGGTTGTTGTGAGCTTGCAAGTACATTCAATGTACTGACCTGGCGTGTCATGCCAGATTGTAGGTGATGCCGTGATTGATTGATTTTCTTGTTGTGGTTTCCGTTCGTGCGAGCTAGATCGTGTCCCAGCCAGAGTCCCTGCGGAGTGGATTTCACCACCTTCGTTGTTGTTCCGCTGCTAGAAGTTTCCGCTGCTACGAGTTGTTCCGTTGCTAGCATAGAGCAAGTGTAGTATCACAGGCGTAGTGTCGTCGTGCTGATGTGAACCTTTGTAACATCATACCTTTGTATTTATTATTGTAATAAGAGTTGATTTGTTCTATGTCAAGCAGTGTCGTATTCCAGAAGACTTCTCCTCGATCTCTGGGCTGGAATACGGGGTGTTCCGGTTTCTCTGAGCCGGGGTGCCACATCGTATCTATCAGATCTCACTTTTGCAAGTGGTCGTGAAGGGATTGACAACCCCTTTATACATTGGTTGCAAGGTTCTTATTTGTTTGTGTAGGTACGAGGGACTTGCGTGTGGCCTCCTACTGGATTGATACCTTGGTTCTCAAAAACTGAGGGAAATACTTATGCTACTTTGCTGCATCACCCTTTCCTCTTCAAGGGAAAACCAACGCATGCTCAAGAGGTAGTAGAGACCGACGCTAAAAATTCCTATAAATACCCAAAACCCCCTAAAATAACCCTAGATGAGAAGTTCTGCCACCGCAAACCTCTATATCCATGAAAACTCAATCGGGACCCTGTTTCGGCACCCTACCGGAGGTGAAAATCATCACCTAAGGCCATCTTCATCATCCCGGCAAGCACCATGATGCGGAGGGAGTAGTTCACCCTCGGGACTGAGGTATGTACTAGTACCTATGTGTTTGATCTCTCTCTCTCTCTATGTGTCTCTCTCTCTCTCTGTCTCTCTCCCTCTCTTTCTCTTTCTCTCTCTCTCTCTCTCTCTCTCTCTCTCTCTCTCTCTCTCTCTCTCCCTTTCTCGTGTTCTTGGTTTGGCATGATCTTGATGTACCGCGAGCTTTCCTAATATAGTTGGATCATACGGTGTTTTCCCCTCTTTATATTGTTGTGATGAATTGAGTTTTTACCTTTGACATTTCACTATCATCCGATTGAATACTTTTATTGATTTTAGAACACTTGATGTATGTCTTGGATATGAATACCAGTGGTGACAATGGGATATTATATTGGTTCACTTGATGTATGTTTTGGCACTCAAGTCGTGGATTCCTGAGGTGAAATTGGGGTAATCTATGCATAGGGGTTGATGCATGTTTTCGTCCTACTTTCTCCAGTAGAAATCTTGGGGCACTCTTTGAAGTTTTTGTGTTGGATTGAATATTATGAATCCGAGGTTGTTTGATGCGTATCGAATAATCAACTCATGGATACTTGTGGTGACATTGGAGTATCTAGGTGACATTAGATTTGGTTGATGTGTATAATATGGTATTACTTTAGTGCGAACTCTAGGGCTATTTATGACAATTTCATCTTATATTCTCCGCTAGATAAGAACTTTGGAGGGACTCTTTGTTGCACGTTGAGGGATTGTTATATGATTCAATTATGTTAGCACTGTTGGGAGATTTTACTAGTGAAAGTATGAAACCTAGCTAGGCCTTGTTTCTAAGCATTGCAATACCGTTTGTGCTCCATTTTATAACTTGTGGCCTTGATGTTTTTATTTTCAGATTACAAAAACCTATATCTACTATCCATACTACACTTGTATCGCCATCTCTTTGCCGAACTAGTGCACCTATACAATTTGCCATTGTATTGGGTGAGTTGGCGACACAAGAGATTTCTTCTATTTGATTGCAGGGTTGTTTGCGATCATTGATAACCCACAAGTATAGGAGATTGCCACAGTTTTCGAGGGTAGAGTATTCAACCCAAATTTATTGATTCGACATAAGGGGAGCCAAAGAATATTCACGAGTATTAGCAGTTGAGTTGTCAATTCAACCACACATGAAAGACTTAATATCTGCAGCAAAGTATTTAGTAGAAAAGTAGTATGGAAGTAATTTTAACGATGGCAAAAGTAACAGTAGAAGTTTGTAGTGATTGTAACGACAGTAGCAACGAAAGTAACTTAGTGATGGCTCGTGTCCACTTCAGTATTTTCCCCAAAGAGGAAGGGATGATGCAGCACACAGCTACGGTAGGTACTTCCCTCAGTTATGAGACCAAGGTTATCAAACTAGTAGGAGAACCACGCAACACTATGTAAATGGTACCAACACACAAAGAACAAATACATGCAACCCGATGTGTAAGAGGGGTTGTCAATCCCTCTCAGGTAAAAGATAGATAAAATTGTAGTAGATTGGATAAATACACCTCGCAGGAATGCGAGATAAAATAAATAACAAAAAATTGCAGCAAGGTATTTTTGGGTTCTTGGATTAATAGTTCTGAAAATAAAAGAGGCAAATAATAGATCAAAAAGCAAATATGATAAAGAAGAGACCCGGGGCCGTAGATTTCACTAGTGGCTTCTCTCGAGAAAAATAGCATACGACGGGTAAACAAATTACTGTTCGGCAATTGATAGAACTTCAAATAATTATGATGATATTCGGGCAATGATCATTATATAGGCATCACGTCCAAGATTAGTAGACCGACTCCTGCTTGCATCTACTACTATTACTCCACACATCGACTGATATCCATCATGCATCTAGTGTATTAAGTTCATGAAAAAACAGAGTAATGCAATAAGAATGCTGACATGATATAGACAAGATCTATTCATGTAGGAATACACCCCATGTTGTTATCCTTAATAGCAACGATCAATACGTGTCTTGCTGCCCCTTCTGTCACTCGGAAACAACACCGCACGACCGAACTCATCACAAAGCACCTCTTCCCATGTCAAGAAAAATTGATCTAGCTGGCCTAACTAAACCAAAGATTCAAATAAGAAATACGAGGCTATAAGTAATCATGCATATAAGAGATCAAAACTCAAATAACTTTCATGGATAAAATAGGTCTGATCATAAACTCAAATGTCATCGGATCCCAACAAGCACACCGCAAAAAGAGTTACATCAAATAGATCTCCAAGAGACCATTGTATTGAGAATCAGAAGAGAGAGAGAGCAAGCCATCTAGCTACTACCTACTGACTCGTAGGTCTACAATGAACTACTCACGCATCATCAGAGAGGCACCAATGAGGATGATGAACCCCTCTATGATGCTGTCTAGATTGGATCTGGTGGTTCTGGAACTTGCGGCGGCTAGAATTGTGTTGCGTCGACTCCCCTAGGGTTTTTGGATTTTCGGGGTATTAATAGAGAAAAGAGGCATTGCAGGAGGCCACTGAGGTGGGCACAACCCACCAGGGCGCGCCTGGGCCCCCAGGTGAGTTGTGCCCCCGTCGGGGTACCCCTCTGGTACTTCTTTGGCCCAACTTGTTCCTTCTGTTCCAGAAAAAATATCCAAAAAGTTTTGTTGTGTTTGGACTCCATTTCTTATTGATTTATGAGAAGTAAGAAAACAAGCAAAAAATAGCAACTGGCACTGGGCACTATGTCAATAGGTTAGTCCCAAAATATGATATAAAGTTGCTATAAAATGATTATAAAACATCCAAGAATGATAATATAACAGCATGCAACAAGCAAAAGTTATAGATACGTTGGAGACGTATCAACATCCCCAATCTTAATTCCTACTCGTCCTCGAGTAGGTAAATGATAAAAACAGAATTTTTGATGTGGAATGTTGCCTAACATGTTCATCACATATTCTTTTCTTTTGTAGCATGGACATTTGGACTTTTATATGATTCAAATCAATAGTCTAGTTTTGACATGAAGATTTCAATACTCAAGCATATCAACAAGCAACCATGTCTTTCAAAATATAAACACTAAAGCAAGTTATACCTAGCCCATCATGCTCAATCATTGATCCATTCATGAAACACACTCGCATATTAGCTACACGCAATGCTCAAGTACGATCTTAGTGCCCTTTAGTTGCTACTTTACAAGAGAATATGGAGGCTCAAATATAAAAATAAAAATTGCATAGAGTAAATAGAAAGGCCCTTTGAAGAGGGAAATAGGGATTTGTAGAGGTGCCAGAGCTCAAAGTGAAAAAGATAGAGATAAAATATTTTGGGTGGCATGCTTTTCCTGTCAATGAAAACGATCGAGTAGTTCCCAATACTTTCCATGCTAGATATATCATAGGCGGTTCCCAAGCATAAATTAATGTTTATTCCTTTTTCCACCATACTTTCACATTCCACGGCTAACTGTATCCACTGGTGCTGTCCATACCAACACTTTCCAAGGAATTTATTATTTGACAACATAAAGTAAATTCATTTTTCATTTCAGGACTGGGCATCCCTAATACCTTTGTCGTACTCTCGTGCAATGACAAGTGAATAAACACTCATCTTGAGAATAACATATCTAGCATGGAAAAATATCAGCCACCCCCTACCGTTTCATGAGTGGTACGAGCATACAAAAAGGAAATTATTTTAAAAATTAGAGATGGCACATACAAATTTGCTTAGAATGACAAGAGAATACCGCATATAGGTAGGTATGGTGGACTCATATGGTAAGACTGGGTTTAAGGATTTTGGATGCATAAGTAGTAATCCAACTTAGTACAAGGGAAGGCTAGCAAATATATTGAGAAGCATCCAACCAAGAAATGAAAAATCACATAAACGAGCATTAAGCATAACTAACACCGAATAATGCACCACAAGTAGGATGTAATTTCATTGCATAACTATTGACTTTCGTGCTTGCATAGGGAATCACAAACCTTAACACCAACATTCTTACTAAAGCATAATTACTCACCAACATGACTCACATATTATATTATCATATCGCAAAACTATTACAAGGAATCAAGTTTATTTTGTCCAATGATCTTCATGAAAGTTTTTATTATATCCCTCTTGAATATCTATCACTTTGGGACTAGTTCCTTATATTGCTTTTGATAGCTCAAATAAAATACAAGTGAAGAACATGAGCATAAAAAATTTCTTCTCTCAAAACGTCGGTGTTCTGGGTATGGGGGTCCCCAGACTTGCCTGCCTGCGTCCCACGGCGTGACTCCACCAGTGGCCCTGTACGACCCATCTTCACCAGCAAACACTCAAGACCCTCGTGACGGGCCAAGCCTCGCGAGGTAGACGACATAAGACCTCCTCAGGGGTAGCCTCCCTAGGCTGGCTCGTGAGGGGCGGAGAGATCATGGCAAGGGGCACCTTGTCGGTGTCAAAACCGGCGGATCTCGGGTAGGGGGTCCCAAACTATGCGTCTAAGGTCGATGGTTGCAGGAGACGGGGGACACGATGTTTACCCAGGTTCGGGCCCTCTTTATGGAGGTAATACCATACTTCCTGCTTGATTGATCTTGATGAATATGAGTATTACAAGAGTTGATCTACCATGAGATCATAATGGCTAAACCTTAGAAGCCTAGCCTGTATGACTATGGTAATGAGTATTCGGTCCTATAGAACTAACCCTCCAGTTTATATAGACACTAGAGGATCTAGGGTTAGATGAGGTCGGTTACAGAGAAAGAAATCTTCATAGTTGATCGCCAAGCTTGCCTTCCACGCCAAAGAGAATCCCATCCGGACATAGGTGCAGTCTTCGGCCTTCATGTCTTCACAGCCCACAAGTCCGGCCCATGGATAATAGGTCGGACACCCGAGGACTCCTTAGTCCAGGACTCCCTCAGTAGCCCCTAAACCTGGCTTCAATGACGAGGGGTCCGGCGTGCATATTGTCTTCGGCATTGCAAGGCGGGTTCCCTTTTTTCCGAACTCCAAGATAGTCTTCGGACGTAATGATTGTATCCGGACATGTTACACGTACCACACACAACCGCAGAGAGAATATAATACTTGCACGAGCCCCATCTGCCGACAGCTTTTTACAACATGACATCACGTCTGCCCGGTCATAATTTTGAATCATTTTTCGTTTGCCGCTCCATGTTCTGAGACGCGGTTGCCATCGGCATGTCTTGTCGAAGCAAAGATCGTGTCCCCTTATTGCGGGATTCTCATCAATGCAGGTGCGGGTAATCCAACCGTGTCGTTTGCACATACCTCGGGAATAGGCGAGTTTAAGGTGAGTGGGGAGGCGCTTGATATTCATGGCCTTTATAAGGGGATAAGGATTCCCTTTCTTCACCCACACCTTTGCTCCTCCTCAGCCCTTCTGTCCCTGAGCTCCATCGCCCAAGCTTTAGCTTTTCCTCGTCCGAGAAAGCACTCCAAATATGTCCGGATCCGGAGCTGGAGGCAAGTGGATGGCCTCCTCCGTCAAGAAGAAGGATATCAAGGAGCTCCGGGAGGCCAGATATCTGGCCAAGGAGATTGCTCACCGACTCCCAGCCAAAGGACAGATCATCCCTACTCCAGAGCCCCACGAGAGGGTTGTGTTTCTTACACATTTTGTCCGCGGGCTGGGGTTCCCTCTCCGCCCGTTCGTCCGTGGACTGATGTTTTACTACGGGTTAGACTTCCATGACCTAGCCCCCAACTTCATTCTCAACATCACGGCATTCATTGTTGTGTGCGAGGCCTTTCTCTGCATCCCACCTCATTTTGTCCTATGGCTGAAGACCTTCAGTGTGAAGCCGAAGGTGGTGAGCGGCCAGCAAGCATAGTGCGGAGGCGCCATGGTGGGCAAGATGCCCAATGTCACCTGGCCCGAAGGCTCATTCGTGGAGATGGTGAAGGGGTGGCAATCGGAGTGGTTCTACATCACTGAGCCGCACGACGACAACTAGGCGGCGGCCCCTAAATTCCGATCCGGAATCCCGATGCGGCTCACCTCGTGGCAAGAGAGGGGCCTAACCTGGGGTCCCTCGGACGAGCTGACTGGGCTCTAGACGTGCGTCCAGAACATGATAGATAGAAAAATCAAGCTCGTCAACGTGATCCAGGTCATGCTCATTCGTCGGTCCTTCCGTGCCAACGTCGGACTTGCTACCTATGGGAGTACGATCCGGCCAAGCACCAGACGCTACTAGAGCTCTTCGGCACAATGCACGAGACATCTGGAAAGTGCTTATCAAGGCCGGTGAGTCGCCACCGCCCATGACCGAGAATCGCGGGCTTAGCTTAAAACGCCAGGCTAATTCGGTAAGTTCTTTCATATTTTCAAGGTATACCCTTTACTAGCATATTTTGAGGAAAAGCCTAAGCTTTCCTACCCATGTTTTCAGGCCTGGATCGAGGTAGTAGAGGGGATTAACTGTTTGGCTCCGCTGCCCGAAGACCAAGAATTCCCACTACTGATGAAAATGTTGTTTCCAGCCCCTTATGAGGTGCCAGAGAAGATGGCCAAGAAAGCGGCCAAAGGGGCCCTGAAGGGCACTCGCCGAAAAGGCGCTTCGGACGTGATGTCCGAGGACGAGACTCACTCTTCGTCCATCAAAGACGATGACGATGAGGAAGAAAACTCCCCACCCGAGGTGGGGAGGAAGAAGGTAGGGGCCTCCACGAATCTGGAGGCGAAGGCGCCCAAGAAGGGGAGGGGCTCCCGCGCGGATACCTCCGCGTCGGATGTCGATAGCAGTCCGGAGCAACCTCCCCGTAACAAGCCTCGGGCCGCATCGCAAGTACCTAAATCCTTATCCACGCCCAAACGTCTGGCCTATTAATATATTTGGATTATGATATTGCAGTCCGGCCCTCGATGGATCCCCGTGATCCTCGCCAGAGGATTCGCTAGACTCGAAGGAGATGGCTAGCATGTCTCCGCCACCTGCTCAATCTTTCTCGCCCAAGAATGATGGCGAGGTGGTGTCCCAAAAGACCTTCCCAGACCGGGACGAGGTTCCGGAGATCGTCCGGATGGCGCCCCAAGATGACTCCTCGGTTGCCGGACACATGAGGGGAAAAGCCTCCATGGGGACTGGTGACGGTGCCCGAGTTCCCTTCGGCCCTTGGCCAGATACCATTCTGGAGACCTACATGGCTCCGGAGTCCAGCGAACGGCCTTCCCTAAAAGGAGGAGATGTACCTGTTCCGTCGGTGACCTCTGCCCAACCAGAGGCACCGGATAATCTGCTAGAGGCTCTACGAGGTGCCTCCATTGTGGATGAACACCATGCCCTCATGGGCATGGTGATCGAGAAGGTTCAGTTCGTCAAAAGTGGACTGACCAAAGCCTACACTAGCCTTCTAATGGGCTTTGAGGTAAGTAATGTGATTGTAGGAAGAATATCACAGTGTAGACAGTAGCCCCTGATGCTCTGTTCGGTGTTCGGAAAGAAAAGGCCGAAAATAGGATAAAAAATAATTTTCGCAGGAGTCTAACATATGGTGTCTATGTGAATAAGCAGGCATCGCTGCGGACTGCTATCGCTCGAACTGTAGAGGTCTCCAGACTGAAGCAGAACCTGGAGCAGGCTGAGGAAGAGCTCGGCCTCGTGAAGAAGCAGCTGGAGGATAGCCAAGGTATGTAGTAACCTGCGTGTACATTTAAAAAGGATGAATGGTCCGTGCGGACTAAAGTGTCATGAACTTTACTAGGGGGCACAACCGAGGTGGCAGCCCTCAAGAAGACGTTAGTCGAGGCCAAGGAAAAAGCGGCCAAGGAAGACGCTACGCGCGAGAAGCACGAGGCTCTGGTTAGCAAGGCCCAGCAAGAGCTCCAAGACGCCGTCGAGCAGCTCGAGTCCTTGGAGCGCGATTTTAAGACGCAAGAGTCCGAACTTGCGAAGGCCCGCCAGAGCGCATAGGATGCCCGAGCTGAAGCCCAGAGCGCCCTCCAAGAAATTCAGGAGGCCAAGGAGATTTCGGTGGGTAAGTCTTTCGCTATGCAAAGCAAATATGCGAAGGAAACATTCCTTGTACTAACCCGAATTTGGGTTTTCCAGGGGCGTTTATGAATTTGCCATAACATATCAGATGCTGCCGAGTTTTATCGAGCCGAAGAGGGGATGTCTACAGAAAAGCTATTCTGGTCTCAATATCTTGGACTAGAACATCCGATGCCCTTTAGCGACTAGCTGAAACAGCTGGTCGAGTTGCACAGGTCAGCCGAGCTAGCCATGAAGGACCTAATAGTCCAGTTGTGGCCTCCCGAGCCCATACCCAGCAGCTACTTCGGACTTGTGAAGCAATTTGTGAGTGCCTGCCCACGGCTCGAAGCCGTGAAGCGATCGTTCTGCATTGAAGGTGCACGGATGGCATTTTCCCGTGTCAAGACGCATTGGGCGAAGCTAGATGCCAAGAAGCTGGTGACCGAGGGGCCACCTAAGGGCAAGGAGCATCATTGACCTGAGCTATATTTTGATAGTGTCCTAGAGGGGTCCTGCCTGGTGGCGGAGCAATGTTTGAAGGATGTTATTTTCCCATGAAAACATTCGTATTATCCCGTCCTATATTATGAAACAATGATGTTATGTAATATAATGCTTGTGATTTTTTAAATTTTACCTCCTATGCGGCCATTTGTAAAATCTGAGGGTTGACCAGTCGTCGGCTTCTGCCCCCACGTAGGTAGTACAGGGGTGTTCGAGATAAATCTAAACACTCTTTGCTCCACATTCTGGTCCTTAAAGGAGGTGTTTAGCGCAACGAACAAGGCAATCGGACTATGCGGCCTTTATCACACTCACTTAGCCATAGGAGTTTGACAATGAGAATTTTGGCAATGTCCCTCGTATTCTGAAGGCCGAACTGGGGGCGCTATACACGCCTAATCGAAGAAACACTGATTCCTTGCATAAAGCAGAAAAAATCTCTAAGGATTTGAGACCTCTTGAATAGCTGACCAGCTCTAGCCGCATCATCACAGTCAGTTTTTGGCTTTCTATACTGAGGTGCTCGTCCGGAAGAACTGGGACACAATCGCAGTAGTTCTCCCTTTACTACCCTAGCCGATATAGCGGAACGTAAGGTAGTAAGCATAGGAGCCGGGCAACCCAACTATTGACCAAAGACATGATTCGGAGCCGATGCATATAATGCCATAAGTTTGGGGTGCCGAACTGTACTGTAAAAGTGTTCGGAGTTTTATTGCCGTAATGTGGGGCGTGATGATGCCCCTAGCGCAATAATACGTACCAGAGTGTACGTGTGCAATGAGTAATGAATACAAAGGAGAAAGGAGGAAAATTAAGTAATAAGCTAATGCTACCCTTTATTTGTGATGTGATTGACACATCGAGGCGTACTTGTACAAGTAATGCGATAAGCAAGTAAGGCTATTTAACATGTCATGACCAAGGGCGAACTACGTACGGGTATGTAAAACAGGTATGGAAATCATTAGCCGAGACCACCTGGGGATTCCCTTGTACGCCAGAGCTCCTTGCCTCCTTGGTGTGTTCTGCAAGCGGGTCGTCCGAATAGACCTCGAAAAGAGAAAAACCCGAAATGAAAAGGAAAAGTAAAGGTGTGTGAATCCCAGGGTTGGTCGAGCCGCACTGTAGATTGTGAGCTAGTTATGCCTCTGTTAGTACCCATGGGGTTTTGAGTGCGTAGTTATGTACGCGTGGTACGAATGCCACTCCCTCGTCGGGGCTGGGATGGAGGCTGAATTGCTAATTGAGCTCTTGACGAGCCAAGCCGTCCTGTTGTAGTGTAGTCCGGGCCCTCTTAACGATGTCCAGGGGCTCGGCAACCGGATTATAGTGCTTCTTGAGAGGGCCGCTCTGTACTTCTGCTGCTAGGGCGGCGGTGTGCTCCTTTGTACGGAGGGAGCGTTCCGTGTTTCCATTCACTGTGTTGACGCCGCGTGGACCGGGCATCTTGAGATTGAGATAAGCGTAATGTGGCACTGCGTTGAATCTAGCAAACGTGGTTCGTCTGAGCAGTACGTGGTAGCCGCTGCGGAAGGGGACGATATCGAAGATTAGCTCTTTGCTTCGGAAGTTGTCCAGGGAACCGAAGACCACCTCCAGCGTGATTGAGCCTATACAACGGGCCTCTACACCTGGTATGACTCCTTTAAAGGTAGTATTTGTGGGCTTGATTCGTGAGGGATTAATGCCCATTTTGTGTACTGTATCCTGATAGAGCAGGTTGAGGCTGCTGCCACCGTCCATCAGGACTCGTTTTAGGAGAAATTCGTCAATGATTGGGTCGAGGACGAGTGCAGCCGAACCGCCATGACGGATACTAGTTGGGTGATCTCGATGATCGAAGGTGATCGGGAATGACGACCATGGATTGAATTTTGGGATGACTAGCTCTACCGTGTAGACGTCCCTCAGTGCGCGCTTGCGCTCCCTTTTGCGGATGTGTGTAGCATATACCATATTCACCGCTTTGCCTTGAGGGGGGAAACTTTTTCTATCCTCCAGTGTTCGGCTGACGGGGCTCTTCGTTGTCGTCCTCGCTTTGCGATCCCGTTTCCTTGCTCCCGGCATTTGACTTGTTGGCTTGCTTGAAAACCCGGCAATCTCTGTTGGTATGATTGGCTTGTTTGTTTGGGGTGCCATGTATCTGGCACGAATGATCGAGTATGCGGTCCAAGCTGGATGGTCCCTCGTTGTTCCTTTTATAAGGCTTCTTTCGCTCACCGGACTTGGAGTCCCTGAATCCGGCGTGAACTGCCATGTCATAGGTGTTATCGCCAGTACATCGGTGTTTGTGTTTATTGCGCCGGAGCTTGCCGGTGCTGTTTTTAGCCTTGGAGGGGCCTACCTCGTTGGCTGTGTTTTCACTACGAGCCAACCAACTATCCTCACCCGCGCAGAAGCGGGTCATGAGTGCCGTGAGGGCTGCCATAGACTTCGGCTTTTCTTGGCCGAGGTGGCGGGCGAGCCATTCATCACGAATGCTATGTCTAAAGGCCGCTAGGGCTTCAGCATCGGGACAGTCAACTATTTGGTTCTTCTTGGTTAGGAACCTAATCCAGAATTTTCTGGCTGGTTCCCCAGGTTGTTGAACTATGTGACTTAAGTCACCGGCGTCTGGTGGCCGGACATAAGTGCCTTGGAAGTTGTCAAGAAAAGCTTCTTCCAAGTCCTCCCAGCTGCCTATGGAATTTTCAGGCAGGCTGTTTAACCAGTGCCGAGCTGGCCATATTAGCTTTAGTGGGAGGTATTGAATGGCGTGGAGGTCATCTCCACAGGTCATATGGATGTGGAGAATATAATCTTCCATCCATACTGCGGGATCGGTTGTTCCGTCGTATGATTCAATATTGACGGGTTTGAACCCTTCGTGGAATTCATGATCCAGTACCTCATTTGTGAAGCAGAGAGGGTGTGCGGCGCCTCTATATTGGGCCACGTCGCGGTGCACCTCCGATGAAGTCCGCTTGCGGTTATCGGCCCGGGCGTGACTAGGTTTGTCACGTCCAAATAGGTAGCCATCGTCGCGAGTTGAAAGGCGTCCTCGTGATCCGTAGATTGATCTGGTGTGTCCTTCTCTACTGTTCAGGTCCTGCCAAAGGCCGTATGTATAGTCCTAAGATGTTTTTTCTCTGTTTTTACGAGGCAGTGGGTGGGCTACTGTTCGGCCTGAGTTGCTATTTTGTCCCGACCGCGGGGTGGTCGGTCCGCATTGCGCGTGGGAGGTATGGGCTCTGGCGCCTCCTCATCAAACTGAGGTAGCAGTCTGCGTTTCAGGTAACTCTTGGTTGGACGCTTGAGGCCATATTATTCGGCTGCCAGGACATCAGTCCATCTATCAATGAGTAGGTCTTGATCAGCTTGAAGTTGCTGCTGTTTTTTCTTTAGGCTTCTTGTAGTGGCTATTAGCTGGCGCTTGAAGTGCTCTTGCTCGAGGAGTGCCTCAGGCACGATGAAATCCTCGTTGCCGAGGCTCTCCTCATCCTCGGAGGGTGGATGATAACTATCGTCATCCGGGTCATTGGGCATGGCATGTTCATCAGGGTTAACTTGCCTGTTGTCCTGTTCCTCCTGTTCGAATGTTGCTCCAACAGGGTCTTCATTGTTTTCGGCGTCATCCGGAGTACTATTTTGTTCGGTGCCATTGTTGTTGTCCTTTGAGCAACGTGACTTAGAGCAGCGTTTAGAGTGCCGGTGCTTGGACTGTGACTCAGAAGGTTTATTCACAACTGGGTCTTCTTTGTCCTCGTCGCTAGTTTTTTTAGCTGTCTCAACCATGTACACATCATACGAAGAGGTGGCCGTCCAATGCCCCATCGGTTCTTGGCCTTGCTCCTTGTCGGCATCATCGTCCATACCGTCGATGTCTTCGGAGCTGTAATCAAGCACGTCGGTTAAGTCCTCGAAAGTGGCTATGAAGTGGGTGGCGGGTGGGAAGCAAAATTCTCCATTATCAGCCTCTAGTTTGAACCGAACACAGTTCAGCTGTGAGTCCCTCTCCAAGGACAAGTTCTCTAAAGAGTTTAGCACATCACCCAGAGGTGAGTGCTGGAAGATGTCTGCGGTGCTAAATTCGAAAATCGATAACCGATCCAGCTCGGTGTCAGCAGGCGTGCGTGGTCCGGAACTTATAGCCGGAGATGAGTTCGGAGTTCCATTGACGCAAATATTGCAGGGTGTCGAGTATGTGTGCAGCTCCAATGCCACGGACTCTATGGCCTCGGATGGCACGATCTGCTCCAGCTCTAAGGCTGTTGCAGCAACAGGAACCATCTCCTAGATGTGATCTAATGATAGATTTAAGTCATGTTCATCGAAGTGAGGGGGAGCGACCGCCATGGTCTCGAATCCATCGAAGATCAAGTCTCCACGAACGTCCACGACTTAGTTCAAGCTTCTGAATATGACCTGATGGCTAGGGGTGTAGCTATCAACCTGCTCAGAATAGCCAAGCGAGTTGGCCCGCAGTACGACGCCGCCGAACATGAAGATCTATCCGGGAAGGAAAGTTTCTCCTCGGATGGCGTCACTATCAACGAATGAAGAGGCCATCCAACCTTCCATCGACGGCACAGTGGAACTCTCAATGAAAGCACCAATGTCGGTGTCAAAACCGGCGGATCATGGGTAGGGGGTCCCGAACTGTGCGTCTAAGGTCGACGGTTGCAGGAGACGGGGGACACAATGTTTACCCAGGTTCGGGCCCTCTCTATGGAGGTAATACCCTACTTCCTGCTTGATTGATCTTGATGAATATGAGTATTACAAGAGTTGATCTACCACGAGATCGTAATGGCTAAACCCTAGAAGCCTAGCCTGTATGACTATGATAATGAGTATTCGGTCATATAGACCTAACCCTCCGGTTTATATAGACACCGGAGGGATCAAGGGTTACATGAGGTCGGTTACAGAGAAAGGAATCTTCATAGTTGATCACCAAGCTTGTCTTCCATGCCAAAGAGAATCCCATCCGGACACGGGTGCTGTCTTCGGCCTTCAGGTCTTCACAGCCTACCAGTCCGGCCCATGGATAATAGGTCGGACGCCCGAGGACCCCTTAGTCCAGGACTCCCTCACACCTCGTGAGGTTCCCATGACGTGAGCCATGATGACAAAGTTCAGGCAGGCGCCAGCGGGCGCAGAGTACCCATTTCCTCTTTGGTGCTAAAGGAGCAAGCGTAGGCGAGGAGTCCCGAGGCATCAAGCAAAGGTTTCCATATTGGTGCAACGAGACCAAGACCAACAGGACGGCAGGACGGAGGTCATCGCGGAGCCCACACCTACATCACTGCCAGAGCCTTTCGCAGGTGAAGACCACCTTTTGTCAGGATAGCTTGTACTAGTTGTCCCCCTTCAAATTGGCTGTTGTGGGATCCCTTCCCGCCTAACATTTGGGAAGAGGACCCGGGCCTCTATAAATAGGACTAGCCACCACCATAGGAGGCAACTGATCGAGAGATCATTTGGACCATTCTCACACACACAAGCTCACCGAGATCAAGAGCACCTCTCCTTAGGAGGTAGTTCTTCCCTTGTACTTGTTCATCCAAGCCTACTAGGCAATCCACCACACCACACTGGAGTAGGGTATTACACCACATCGGTGGCCTGAACCAATTAAACTCTTGTGTCCCTTGTTCTTCGGGTTTGGCGAGCTGAGCTTTGAGATTGCGATGAGAGCGTGAGCTGGGGGGAGAGAGATCTTCGTGTGCACCCCAGATTTCGAACCTCAAGGGTTTTGTTGGAACCCGTAATCCGACATTTGTCGTGACAGGTAGGGGTGCGCTGAAGCTTTCCTTTCGTTGATCCACGCTCCACCGCGTCCATGGCAGACGCGCGCGAGCCCACGCTGAGCGTCGGGCTGCCCTCGCCGCCTGTGTCGCTTAGACAGCCCCTGTCGGTGGGCCTCCTCGTTGTTATCCATCACCTGCCGCCAACGCCACCCTGGCCCGGTGGGAAACGAGCAGCAAGCGTCCTTGCTGCACCCCTCTGTGCGGCAGGACGACCGCACCGCCACTCCGTTGCAAACTCCGGTCGGCTCATCGTCTCACGCTCGTCGCACGCCCACGGACGCGCAGGCCGCGCTGCTCATGGCACGCGAGCTCTTGCACTACCGCGCGGACGATGACCTCTATGAGGACTGGTTGGACCACATCGCCGAGCTCGTTAGCGCCGCTGGGGGCTCTCCCGCACCGTCCCTCTCACTGCCACACCCTCCGCCAGTTGTGGGCGATGTAGCTCACGGAGCGCCTCCGCCACCTCCGCACCAAGACGGTGCCCTGGCACAAAGACATGCGGCCCCCCGGTGCGACCCGCCGCGCCGGGCGCCCTCGCATGAAGAAGGCAGCTGCCAAGAGATTCCACGACCCAGAGAAGACGCTCCCGCGCTCTCGGCACCACCACGTCAAGACCACGTGCCGCCTGCGGCAGCGGTACGCGGGCACCAAGACCAAGCTCCTCCTCCGCGGCGGGCCCTTGTGGCTACCGCGGGCTGTCGTGCCTTCACCTCGGAGCTGCGTAGGGTCATTTGGCCTGGCAAGTTCAAGCCTGACCTGCCTCCATGCTACGACGGCACCCCCGACCATGTGGAGTTCTTGTAGCTTTACGAGCTGAGCATCGAGGCGGCCAACGGCGACGAGAAAGTCATGGTGAACTGGTTTCCCATGGCTCTCAATGATGGTGCTCATTCGTGGCTCCTAAACCTGCCCCCAGGTTCGATCTCCTCCTGGGGTGAGGTGCGCGACCGCTTGGTCGCAAACTTCCAGGGCACTCACGACCGCCCGGTGGCCGCAGGTGACCTACGCCGCATCAAGCAGCAGCCAGGGGAGACCCTGCAGAAGTACATCCAGCACTTTTTCAACAGCGTTCTCCTCAAGATCCCCAAGGTGATGGACGAGGCCATCATTTCAGCGTTCTCTGATGGTGTCCGCGACGTCAAGATGAAGGAGGAGCTCGCTATCCACGAGGAGCTATGCACTGCACTGGAGATGTTCAACATGGCGACTAAGTGTGCGAGGGATGAGGAGGGGCGCCTCTCCCTCCTCGAACTCCGTGCTGCTGACCCAGAGGAGAAGAAAGCCAAGGCCAGGGACGTGAAGCACAGGGAGGTAGCCGTGCTCGCGGCCGAGCCAGACACAAAGTGCGGCCAGGACCACCCCGAGTCGTCCAAGCCTCCAAGGGCAGTCATCCGTTCTGCGCCTTCTACAACGTAGACAGCCACAACACCAATGACTGCCAAGAGCTCAGGGCCATTCTAGACGGATGCTTGGGTCGACGCCCAGAACGCAACGACCGGGGCTATGGTCGGGGAGGAGGATGAAGTGGAGGACGCTGGGACGACCGCGGCCCCCGTCAGGAGTGGCGCGACCAGGCCCGTTTGGACGGCTGGCAGGACCAACCTCGTGAGGGCACCTGGAGGGACCATCCTCTTGAGGACCACCCCCAGGGCAATCCTAGCCTTCCTCTGTTGCCGCCGCCGCCAGGAAGGAATGACGACCACCATCAGGAGGAGGGGGCTGGGGGCTTCCAAGAGCTACGCACTATCGCTTGCATCTTGGGAAGCGCTCAGGCCCCAGCTTCCCAGCGCATCTTCAAGCAGTTCGCTCATGAGGTGAACGCAGCCCTTCCCAGGCTTGAGACCACACGCCCGCTCAGGTGATCCAAGTGCACCATCACCTTCAGCTCATCGGGTCAGCTCAAGTGCGCAGCCACTGCTGGCGCCCTCCCGATGCTTTGCTCACCTGTCATCAGCAACATCCAAGTCACCAAGACCCTCATCGACGGTGGTGTAGGGCTTAATGTCTTGTCCGTCGAGATGTTCGACAGCCTCCAAGTTCCATACGATCATCTACAGCCTACCAAGCCTTTCTCAGGAGTGACCGATGGCTCCACAACCCCGATAGGGCAAGTCCGCCTCCTCGTCACCTTTGGCCAGTGTGACAACTACCGCACCGAGCTCATTGACTTCGACGTCGCCCACATCCGCCTGCCTGTTGTACAATGCCATCCTCGGCTATCCAGCGTTGTCCATGTTCATGGCGGTGACCCACCACGGCTACAACATCCTCAAGATACCGCGAAGTGGCGGCCTCATCACGGTTCCGTGTGAAGAAAGAAATGCGGTGTGCTCCCTTGAGCGCGCCTTCCAAGCCGCAGCAATCGACGACCCCAACAACCGAGGCACTCTGTACCCTCCTGAGGCCACCCCTAAGAAGAAGAAGTAGCTACTCCACCTAGCACCTTAGGGAAGCGGTGCCTCCAGTGGTACCACTTCAGGATCTGCGCCCATAGTCGGGGCGCCTCCCTCCCTTGCATAGGAAGGCGCGCCCAGCGCCCTCCTCAGGCTAGGCTCGGGGGCTCTCTTCTGGAGGGCCTCTGACCTAGCCAATGTCACAAGGGAGGCGCTCAGGCATCACGTGGAGGCGTGCTTCACTGCATGTTTACCTCAAGAGGGCACAAGGCGAGGAGTGCCAAGCGCTCGGGAGTTCATCACCTAGGCAATCCAAGAGCTTCAGGAAGCAAGGACCATACACGGCGACCGCCGCCCACCACCCGGCGTAGCTCCCCATCCTAGCGACGATGGCGGGTTGTGCGTCTGCATCGACATTCTAGGGCTGAATAGGGCCTCATCTCAGGAGCGCTTCTGGCCTTCGCACGCTGGCCGGTGCAAGGGTCCACCTCACAGCTATGTTCGCATGCCGTTGGGCCTGCCGAACACGGTTGTCACCTACCAGCGTCACCTGCAGAGCATCCTGGCGGCTCAGGAGGCCAGGCATCACGCAGTCCTAGCAGATATGGCGATGGTCCTCAAGGAACCACCCAAGCCCCCAGAGCCTCCCGAGGCTCAGGGTCCTGGTGGCTCATGAGCGACTCCTTCATCGCGCACCTTCGGCTACCCCAACACTCCTTTGACAACGGAACCAGTGACATTTTCCAAGTTTACTCAGCTGGGAGCGCCCCTCTGGCTGCATCATTCCAAGGTCGCATGGGCCTGCCCCCGCGACATGTATCTTTTTACATCTTTAGCTTACTCTGTTGGGGGCGCCCCTCGGGCTACATCATCCCCAGGCTGCTCGGGTCCGTCCCAATGGCACGTATCGTTCTTGCATCTATCTAAGCTATCTTGTTCCCTCGCATGAGTTACCTATGATTACCACCTGCCTGCCCAGCACTTCGATGCCGTGAACGTCGTGCGCCCCAGCAAGCCCGCCCATGACCGCCTCATGATTAAGGACTGGCACGGCGTCTGTGCTCGGGTCCGTCCCTGCAGCGTCGCCAAACCCAAGAGGCTGAGCTCTGTCTCGCGGGCCCACTCCCGTGTACGTCACCTCCCATGGCCCTTGGTGCCTTGTTCTCGCATGATCTAATCATGGACGGGCAGGCTAGGGCGCGCGACCTGGTGCCTCGCCACCACGGGAGCCGCGCGCCGATCCTGTTTCTTTAGGATTCTTCGGATGAGAAGACTAGGCACGGCGTCTATGCTCGGGTCCATCCCTGCAGCGTTGATAAACCCAACGACTGAGCTCTGTCTGGCGGGCCGGCCCTGCTCACGTCACCTCCTGGGGTCATTGGTGTTTAGCCTTCTCATGTGATCGCCTCAGGAGATTCGCTCGGCGCAGGTTGCCTAACCATCTCGCAGGACCATTACAGCCATCAAGAATCAAGACCAGGCGCAACCCACCTTGAGGTAGGGCCTCATGAGTCCCGCGCTGGCTCACGAGTGCCCAGACACACCTCGTCTAGCCCTGCCATGCAAGCCACGTGTCAGGGCGGGGCTGTACACGCCCCGGGGGCTCCACTCAGAATGATCCCTCACACAGGCACCAGTGGAAGCACCATGCTCCGCGCTGGCAATCGACACGGTCGAGGAGCGGCTATGCCCGTGCAAGTGCGGAAGCGCTATGCTCCACGCTGGTGATAAACAACTGAGGGCGACCCCATGGCTGTACCAACCTCAGGGAGCCACCTGGCTCAGTGTCCAGCCTCACCACAACGCTTTCCCCTCGGGAGAGCCGAGCGAGGGGGTTGGGCATGGGGCCTGCGCTTGGGTTGTGCCCAAGCGTACACCGCCCTACCAGGTCCTTCGGACCTGGTCATCACACGCCCTCCCGAGGGGACCTAAGGTATGAAGGTCGTTTGGGCGTCAAGGGGGACTCCTGAGCACCATGACTCAGGGGACTAACTAGCCACGTAGCCCCTCACCTCTTGGTCTCATCCTGGCGATCCGGACGATCCAACGATGGCTGAGGTATGCACTGGGTCGGGCCCCGCTGACGTAGAACACTAGGCCTACTCCCACATCTCCTTTTAGTAAGATGTTTGCACGTCAAGGGGGACTCCTGAGCATCGCGACTCAGGAGCCTAACTGGCCACGTAGCCCCTCACCCCTTGGTCTCGTCCTGGCGAACCGGACGATCCAACGGCGGTTGAGGTATGCATGGGGTTGGGCCCTGCCGACGCAGAACACCAAGGAAACAGGAAGGAAATCGCGAAATCTCAAACAAATATTACAAGATAGGCTGTTCTTCAAATACCAAACACAAGTTTAAATGCCTCCATGGGGCATGGTGCATGTTGCAGAGTAAAAGCAGGAAAAGGAGTCGCCAGCAAGACATCTCGTCATCCCTAGATGCCGCCGTCACTTGCAAGGGGTGCCCCTTCAACGGTGGCGTTGCCCTCACCTGTGCCGCCCGCCAGAGTTGCAGGTTCAGCAGCACCACCAATTGAGGGTGCAGGGTCGAAGGCGCGGAACTTCTTCAGCAAGGCATCCACCTGGCTCTTCATAGCTTCGGCAGCAGCTGTGTAGCGCTCGTCATCCACGGGCTCGATTAGCTCGTCAAGGTCGGCGTCAGGATCACGAAGATGGAGGTGGCTGAAGACACGCGTCAGTGCGGCCGACGAGGCGCACGGGCTTCCCCCTCCACCAAGGGGTTGATCCCGTCCATGACGTCCTCAAGCGTCGCAACCAGATGAGGGAGCAGCTGGGTGGGGCCCTCATCATCTGTCGCCAGCGGCTCCTCCAAGCCCTTCTCATAGAGTGCCCGCAGCGCCACACGGGACTTCTCCTCAAGGGACCTGAAGGCCACGCGTTCCTCATCCAGGACCTTCGCTTTAGCTTCCAGCTCGGCCTTCTTTGCCTTCAATTCCTGCTCCAGCTTCTCCATCTGGCTGCGCTCCATGGCCTGTGCCCTCGCCAACTGCTCCAGCTTGGCATCGCAACCCCAGATGGCGTCTGCTCGGGCCTTCATCTTCTTCGCCTCCGCCTTGTGGTCTCGAGCCTCGGTCGCACGCTCGTTGCTCATGGTCTCCAGCTCGGCCTCCAGCACCCGGCAGCGATCCTGGGCAGCCCCGGCGTCCTTCAACGCCACCTCGCGGGCAGCTGCGGCTTGGGCGACGGCCTGCTTGTCCTTCTCAGAGGCCGCCGTAGCCTGGTTCAGCACCGCCCGGACGGACGCAACGGAGTGAAGCTAGCCAGAGGTCAGCTCCAGGTGCCCAGCCACCAGGCGATGGTCGGTGCCTTGAAGATCCTCCCGCATCAGGGTCAGCGTAGAAAGAGCGTGCTCCAGGACGTCAGGTGATCTAGAAGGGTCACAAACCGATGGTGGAGCGGAAGAAGGAGGCAGTATCATCGCCAAGACCTGTAGGTTGATGGCAGTGGAGGAAGAGGCCAGGAGCTCCGGAGCTTGCGGGGCCTCGACCGGCGAGCTGGGGACGAGCGCCTCAGGAGCTGACGAGGCCTTGGGGGCCGCCCTCTCCTGGAGACGCTCCTCTAGGCCTCGTGAGGATGACCGGTCCGGAGAAGTGCAAGCGCTACCACCGCCTTTCTAGGCCGAAGGAGGTGAGGTCGTGCCAGGCTGCTGGGTCCTTGAAGATGTGGCCGCCCCCTCCCTCTTCTTCTTCGAAGACGACATCGGCCTAGCGGCACAAGGAGGAAGCATTAGGAAGCCGCAGCAGAAGCAGGAGCAAGGACAAGCTCAAGACAGGATACTCACTGGTCTACGGTGGTGTAGTCCCGTCGCCTCTTCAGAAGCACGGAGCCTGGAGGCCTCGTGGCCTGGGGCGCTGGTGCGCGGGACCCAGGAGTTGACGAGGCCGTGGCGGCCCCGGGCGGTGACATAGCGGGGGCTTCGCCCCAGGAGATCAATGTTGATCTGCCCTTCGTCAGGACACCAGGCAACGGCTTCCTCGAGGGGGAGACACCGGACCTCGTGGTGACCCCAGTAGGAGGCGGGACTTCCTACACCAGGAGGTCGTCGGCGTCGGCATCATTGGGCAAAGCATGAAGAAAATCAGCCTTGCGCGGAGGGGAGGTCTCCCCAGACCCCTCCGGGGTGGCCGCCGAATCCTGCTCCTCCTCCTCGTCGGAGTCACCAGAGTACACCACCACTGGAGTCGTTGCCACCGGGACATACGAGGGCGCGGGCGGCACGAGCCCACGCCCATCAAAGACAGGCATGGTGGCGGCAGTCTCTGCCCCATCTGGGCGGCGGTACAAGAGAACGAAGGAGTCCGATGGATACCCTTGGTCGTCCCCAACTAAGGAGCGGAGGGTCGAGCCCAACTCCTCAGCAGAAAGGGCCTCCGGACGTAGGCGGAGGTCGTCTCCTTTGTCTCCGAGCTTCCACAAGGGGCGCGAGCGCGCCTGGAGGGGAGCCACGCGCTGCACCATGAACTCTTTGACAATCATGGCCCCCGTCAGCTTCGCCGCCCTTGGGTCATCAGGCTTCAGGTCGGCGGTCATCCTCTCCAACACCTGCGCCGCCCGGGGGCCGGTGAGCCTCGCGTGTGACCACCCATCATGGAACACGGGCATCTCCGTTGACAGCACCAGCCAGGGTGGGAGCACTTGGCATCCATCAGGACCCACTTTCTCCTGAAGCCCTCGACCTTCTTCCCGGCCTTCGAGATCGCGTTGGTCTTGTTGGCCGCGACGAAGTTGACGCACCTCGAGCTATGGCCCTCCTTGATCCGGAGGAAGAAGAAGTGGCGCAGCAGTGCCACAGACGGCATCACTCTGACGTACGCCTCGCAATAGAAGGCGAAGATCGACCGGAGGAGGATGGAGTTGGGATGAAGATAGAGGGCGTGAATCTTGTAATGGCTGAGGACAGAATAGAAGAAGTCAGAGAAGGGGGAACCAACCCTGCGATGATGCTGCTCATGAAGAAGGGGTTGAAGGTGATGCCTGAGGCCTCCGGCTCGATGGAGCCATCCCGGAGCGCAGTCTTCCTCTTCTCATCGCCCTCCGCCATCAGCAAGAGCATGGCGGCAAGGTTCTTCTCCGAGACGCTCAGCGCATTGAGCGCAGGCTCATACCAGGATGGCGGGGGAGCGGCCCGAGCTTTGTTGGGCGCCATTGGCGGCAGGCTTGAAGGAGGATCTGGGCGGATCTGGAGTCTTTGGAAGCAAGGAGCAAGAGAGGGAATCTGGAGCAAGACGAAGGAAAGCAATGAAGGCAACACAACCCGCGCCAGCCTTTTGTCAGTCGGGTAGTTGCCGAGGCAGTGTGGGGAAGCGGAGACGCCCATGTCCCATCAGTCGCCACGCGGCAATCAAGGCCGCAGGCGGTTAGGGCCCGGGCGCTACTATCGGTGTTCTAGGAACGGGGGTCCCCAGACTTGCCTACCTGCGGCCCACGGCGTGACTCCACCAGCGGCCCTGTATGGCCCATCTTCACCAGCAAACACTCAAGACCCTCACGAGGGGCCAAGCCTCGCGAGGCGGATGACACAAGACCCCCTCAAGGGCAGCCTCCCTAGGCTTGCTCGCGAGGGGCGGAGATATCAAGGCAAGGGGCACCTCGCGAGGTTCCCATGACGTGAGCCATGACGACCAAGGTCGGGCGAGCGCCAACGGGCGCAGAGTACCCATTTCCTCTTTGGTGCTAAAGGAGCAAGCGCATGCAAGGAGTCCCGAGGCATCAGGCAAAGGTTTCCATATCGGTGCAACGAGACCAAGACCAGCAGGACGGCAGGATGGAGGTCATTGCGGAGCCCATAGCTGCATCACCACCAGAGCCTTTGGCAGGCGAAGACCACCTTTTGTTAGGATAGCTTGTACTCGATGTCCCCCTTCAAATTGGCTGTTGTGGGATCCCTTCCCGCCTAACATTTGGGAAGAGGACCCGAGCCTCTATAAATAGGACTAGCCACCACCATAGGAGGCAACTGATCGAGAGATCATTCAGACCATCCTCACACACACAAGCTCATCGAGCTCAAGAGCACCTCTCCTCGGGAGGTAGTTCTTCCCTTGTACTTGTTCATCCAAGCCTACTAGGCAATCCACCACACCACACTGGAGTAGGGTATCACACCACATAGGTGGCCCAAACCAGTATAAAATCTTCTGTCCCTTGTTCTTTGGGTTCGGCGAGCTGAGCTTTGAGATTGCGGTGAGAGCGTGAGCTGGGGGGAGAGAGATCTTCGTGCGCACCCCAGAGTTCGAACCTCAAGGGTTTTGCCGGAACCCGTAATCCGACATGAAGCAAGAGGGAATTTCTTCAAAAATTTACTAACTCTAAAATTAATCTAAGTGAATCATGATAGCATTTCTTCAAAAATACTAAAGCATGCCGTGCTCAAAAAGATATAAGTGAAGCACTAGATCAATTCCATAGCTCAATTTTTTTAAGTGAAGCGTAAAGAGAAATTCTAACAAATAATAGCATAATTTTGGCTCTCTCAAATAGGTGTGTCCATCAAGGATAGATGACACAAACTAAAAGGCAAAAACAAGCAAAGAATCATATAATACAAGACACTCATGATATGTGACGAATAAAAATATAGCTCCAAGTAAAATGCCGATGGTCATTAGAAGAAAGAGGGGATGCCACTCGGGGGCATCCCCAAGCTTAGTTGCTTGATTATCTTTGGATAATAACTTGGGGTGTCATGGAGCATCCACAAGCTTAGTCTCTTCTTACTCCTTATTCCTTCATCCATCGTGATCTCACCCAAAACTTCAAAACTTCAATCACACAAAACTCAACAAAACCTTTATGAGATCCGTTAGTATAACAAAGTCACTACTCTAAGTACTGTTGCAAAACCATTCATATTTTATTTTTTCATTATATCTACTGTATTCCAACTTTTCTATGGCTTATACCCCCCCCCCCCGGTAAAGTCCATAGATTCATTAAAATAAGCACATAACACAAAGAAAATTGACTCTATCAAAAACAGAACAGTTTGTAGCAATCTGAAAACTTTGTATACTTATGTAACTCCAAAAATTCCTAAAAATTAGGATGATGTATGAAAGTTCTATATAAATCTTGTGTAAAAAATTCAGAAGCTTTCGCCACTTCTGTGATTTTTAAATATTATTTTATTAGATGCAAAAGTTTCTGTTTTCTAAGAAGATCAAATCAACTATCACCCAACATGATCCCAAAGGCTTTGCTTGGCCCAAACACTAACTAAAACATAAAAACACAATTATAACAGAGGCACAATTGTGCAAACACGCAAGAACAGAAAGAAGAAGGCAAAAATAAATTTTATTCATTGGGTTGCCTCCCAACAAGCGTTATCATTTTACGCCCCTAGCTAGGCATTGAGATTTAATTGATGCTCACATGAAAGATAATAATTGAAACAAAAAGAGAGCATCATAAAACATATGACAAACACATTTAAGTCTAACATACTTCCTATGCATAGGGATTTTTACAAGCAAACAAATTATCAAGACAAGAAATATCTAGCATATGCAAAGGAGAGGAATAAAACATTGAAAATCTCTACATAACGAGAGGTAATTTAGTAACATGAAAATTCCTACAACCATATTTTCCTCTCTCATAATAATTACAAGTAGGATCATACTCAAATTCAACAATATAGCGATCCACATGCATAAAAGTCTTATAATCTTCCAAGATAGTTGGATTAACATCAACTAATGTCATGACCTCTCCAAACCCACTTTCATCAAAAATTTCATAAGATTGAACACTCTCCAAATATGTGGGATTATTTTTACTTAAAGTTCACGCTCTTACAAACCCACTTTCAATATTTTTGGAAACATATTCATCATGAGGCTTAAATAAACTTTCAAGGTCATAAGAATCATTATCACCCCAATCATGATCATTGCAGCAAGTACTAGAGATAGCAATATTAGCATCTCCAAGCTTGGGTTTTTAAATATTATTAGCAAAATTGACATTAACTGAATTTATAGTAAAATCATTGCAATCATCCTTTTCATTAAGGAGCTATCATGAATCACTTCATAATTTTCTTCATCACAATTTTTAGATTCATGAATCTCAAGAAAAACTTCATAAAGATAATCTAGTGCACCCAACTCACTAGCAATTGGTTAATCATGATTAGATCTTTTAAAAAGATTAGCAAGTGGATGGGGATCCATATCAATAGTTTTTTAGCAAGTGAAGATGCAAGCATATAGAAGGCACATGGAAACAAGATTGCAAGCAAAAAGATAGATCTGGCGAGAAAAATGCGAAGGAAAAAGAGGGCGAATAAAGCGGCAATTTTTTGTGAAGTGGGGGAGATGAAAATGAGAGGCAAATGGAAAATAATGTAAATTTCAAGGAGATGAGATTTGTGATTAGGAACCTGATAGATCTTGATGATGTCTCCCCGGCAACGTTGCTAGAAATCCTTTCTTGATGGCTCGTGTCCGCGTTAGTATTTTCCCCAAGAGGAAGGGATGATGCAGCACAACTACGCTAGGTATTTCCCTCAGTGATGAGAACAAGGTTACCGAACCGATAGGAGAACCACGCAACACTATGTAAACCAGTACCTGTACACAAAGAACAAATACTTGCAACCCGACGCATAAGAGGGGTTGTCAATCCCTCCCGGGTAAAAGATAGATAAAATTGTAGTAGATTGGATAAATAGATCTCACGGGAACGCGAGATAAAATAAATAACAAAAAATTGCACCAAGGTATTTTGGGTTTTTGGATTGATAGATCTGAAAATAAAAGAGGCAATTAATAGATCGGAAAGCAAATATGATAAAGAAGAGACCCGAGGGGCAAAGATTTCACTAGTGGCTTCTCTCAAAAAAATACCATACGATGGGTAAACAAATTACTTTGGGAAATTGATAGAACTTCAAATAATTATGACGATATCCAGGCAATGATCATTATATAGGCATCACGTCCAAGATTAGTAGACCGACTCCTGCCTGAATCTACTACTATTACTCCACACATCAACCGCTATCCAGCATGCATCTAGTGTATTAAGTTCATTGAAAAACAGAGTAATGCAATAAGAACAATGACATGATGTAGACAAGATCTATTCAAGTAGGAATATACCCCATCTTGTTATCCTTAGTAGCAACGATCAATACGTGTCTTGCTGCCCCTTCTGTCACTGGGAAAGAACACCGCACAACCGAACCCATCACAAAGCACCTCTTCCCATGGCAAGAAAAGTTGATCTAGTAGGCCTAACTAAACCAAATATTCAAAGAAGAAATACGAGGCTATAAGTAATCATGCATATAATAGATCAAAACTCAAATAAATTTCATGGATAAAATAGATCTGATCATAAACTCAAAGTTCATCGGATCCTAACAAACACACCGCAAAAAGGGTTACGTCAAATAGATCTCCAAGAGACCATTGTATTGAGAATCAAAAGAGAGAGAGGAAGCCATCTAGCTACTGCCTACGGACCCGTAGGTCTACAATGAACTACTCACACATCTTCGGAGAGGCACCAATGGGGATGATGAACCCCTCCGTGATGGTGTCTAGATTGGATCTGGTGGTTCTAGAACTTGTGGCGGCTGGAGTTGTGTTTCGTCGACTCCCTAGGATTTTTGGATTTTCGGGGTATTTATAGAGCAAACAGGCGGTGCGGTAGGCCACCGAGGTGGGCACAACCCACCAGGGCGCTTTTGGGCCCCCAGGCACGCCCAGGTGGGTTGCGCCCCCCTCGGGGCACCCCTTTGGTACTTCTTTGGCCCAACTTGTTCCTTCTGGTCTAGAAAAATCTCCAAAAAGTGTCGCTATGTTTGGATTCCGTTTGGTATTGATTTTCTTCAAAGTAAAAAACAAGCAAAAAACATCAACTGGCACTGGGCACTATGTCAACACAGTAGTCCCAAAAATGATATAAAGTTGCTATAAAATGATTGTAAAATATCCAAGAATGATAATATAACAACATGGAACAAGCAAAAATTATAGATACATTGGAGACGTATCACTTAGCAAAGATCAATATGTGAAAAGCTCGTAGGTAATGGATCGACAATGATAATTGTGTTGGATGATATTCATCATGTAGCAGTCATAACCTAGGGTGACACAGAACTAGCTCCAATTCATCAATATAACGTAGGCATGAATTCAGTATATAGTCATACATGCTTATGGAAAAGAACTTGCATGACATCTTTTATCCTACCCTCCCATGGCAGCAGGGTCCTAATGGAAACTAAGGGATATTAAGACCTCCTTTTAATAGAGAACCGGACCAAAGCATTAGCACTTAGTGAATACATGAACTCATCAAACTACGGTAGTCACCAGAAAGAATCCCAATTATTGTCACCTTGGGGTATGCAGATCATAAGTCGTAATAGGTGTCTACAACTTGCAAGATAGGATCAAGAACACAAATATATTCATGAAAACATAATAGGTTCAAATCTAAAATCATGGCACTCAGGCCCTAGTGACAAGCATTAATCATAACAAAGTCATAGCAACATCAATCTCAGAACATAGTGGAAACTAGGGATCAAACCCTAGCAAAACTAACTCGATTACATGATAAATCTCATCCAATTCGTCACCGTCCAGCAAGACAATGATGGAATTACTCACGCATGGTGGTGAGCATCATGAAATTGGTGATGGAGGAAGGTTGGTGATGATTATGGCGACGAATCCCCCTCTCCCGAGCCCCAAACGGACTCCAGATCAGCCCTCCCGATGAAGAACGAGAGGCGGCGGCAGCTCCATATCGTAGAACACGATGAATCCTTCTCTCTGATTTTTTTCTCCTCGAATAGGAATATATAGAGTTGGAATTAGGGTATGAGGTGGTCCAGGGGGTCCACAAGCCTGGGAGGCGCGCCCTGGGGGGTAGGTGTGCCCCCAGGGCTTGTGGCCTCTGGGTGGCCCCCTCTGGTAACTTCTTGCACCACTATTTTTTATATATTCCACAAAAAGTCTCCGTAATTTTCAGGTCAATCCGAGAAGTTTGATTTTTGCACAAAAATAACACCATGACAATTCTGCTGAAAATAGCGTCAGTCTGGGTTATTTCCATTCAAATCATGCAAATTAGAGTCCAAAACAAGGGCAAAAAGAGTATGGAAAAGTAGATACGATGGAGACGTATCAACTCCCCAAGCTTAACCCATTGCTTGTACTCAAGCAATTTAGTTGACAAACTGAAAGTAACAAAGAAAAACTTTTGCAAACTCTGTTTGGTCTCATTGTTGTAAATATGTCTAGTCAATATTCAGGTTTTCAGCAAAGATTACAAACTAACCATATTCACAATAACATTTACGGCTCACATTTAATCATATAAATGGCATAATCAACTAGTGAGCGATAATAATAAATCTCGGATGACAACACTTTTTCAAAACAATCATGGTATAATATAACAAAATGGTATCACGCTAGCCCTTTCCGAGACCGCAAAACATAAATGCAGAGCATACCTGAAGATCAAGGACTGACTAGACATTATAATTCATGGCAAAAGAGATCCAGTCACACTCATACTCAACATCAATTAAAAGCAAAGCATATAAATGACAGTGGTGCTCTCCAGCTGGTGCTTTTTATAAGAGGATGATGACTCTACAATAAAATTAAATAGATAGGCCCTTCACAGAGGGAAGCAAGGATTTGTAGAGGTGTTAGAGCTCGGAGCTTTTAAAACAGAGATGAATATAATTTTGAGCGGTATGCTTTCATTATCAACATAACAACCAAGAGATCTTACTATCTTCCATGCCAGATACATTATAGGCGGTTCCCAAACAGAATGGTAAAGTTTTTACTCCCCCTCCACCAACCATCACACACCACGGCTAGCCAAATCCACGGTACCGTCCATACTAACAATAGTCCTAGGGGAGTTTTGTTTTATGATTATATTTTGATTTGATTTTGAGGATGGAACTGGGCATCCTGATTACCAGCCACTTTCTCGTGAATGACAAGTGAATAAACACTCATCATGAGAATAGCCCACCTAGCATGGAAGATACTGACAGCCCCCAGACGCTACATGAGCGATTCGGGCATACAAAAAAGATTATTATTTGAAGGTTTACAGTTTGGCACATGCAAATTTACTTGGAATGGCAGGTAAATACCGCATATAGGTAGGTATGGTGGACTCATTTGGAATAACTTTGGGTTTAAGGAAGTGGATGCACAAGAAGTATTCCTGCTTAGTACAAGTGAAGGCTAGCAAAAATTGAGGAGCGATCAACTTGAGAGCGACAACGGTCATAAACATGCATTGAGGTTAACCAACATTGAGTGCAAGCATGAGTAGGATATAAATCACCATGAACATAAATATCATGGAGGCTATGTTGATTTTGATTCACCTACATGTGCCAAGCCAAACCACTTGAATCATTCAGAAGAGGATACCATCCTATCATACTACATCATAACCATTTTAAATGCATATTGGCACACAAGATAAACCATTATCCACTCCTAGCTAATTAAGCATGGCATGAGTAACTAAAATCTTAATTGTCATTGCAAACATGTTTGATTCATAATGGTCTGAATCAAGAGCGATGAGCTAATCATATTTACAAAAACAAAATAGGTCGAGTTCGTACCAGCTTTTCCTCATCTCAATCATTTCATCAAATATCGTTATTATTGCCTTTCACTTGCATGACCGAACAGTGTGAATAATAATAAGAGTGCACGTGCATTGGACTAAGCTGGAATCTGCAAACATTTATTCAAAGGAGAAGACAAGGTAATATGGGCTCTTTATTAGATCAACAATAATGCATATGAGAGCCACTCATCATTTTCATCGTGGTCTTCTCCTTACGACCCAAAGAAAAAGAAAAGAATTTCAAAGAAACACACTAAAATGTTTTTGGAGTTTTGTTTTTCTGAAGAAAGAAAAAACAAAAACGAGAAAAACTATTTACACGGGAAAGCTCCCACAAGCAAAAGAAGAATGAGAAATCTTTTTGGGTTTTTTTAGTACTACTACTAATTAAACTAGAAAGAAAACATAAAAATAAGCGAGAAATATATTTTGGATTTTATCGAAGTTTTTCAAACACACAAGAAGAAAGCAAGAAAAATAAACTAGCATGGATAATACAATGAAAAAGTATGAACACCGACAACTGGAATGAACGTGTGAACATGAATGTAATTTCAGTGAGAAATACACACTCCCCCAAGCTTAGGCTTTTGGCTTAAATTGGTCTAGGGCCACGGCTGGCCTGGCGGATATCCAAAATAGTAGTTTGGGGTTATATTGAGTTGCGGCCGCTACCGCTTGGAGGACTGCAGTGTGGAGGCGAGCGGCCTCCCCTGCTCTCCCATACCCGTCTGCCTCCTCTTTGGTTATGAAGTATCTTCGTTTTACCTGAAAGTCAAAGAAGGCAGGAGTGGGAAGCGTAATATAGAAGACGCCCTCCCTATAAAAGATTAGTCGATATTGGAGGGGCTATTCACTCCTCTCAAGAAACCGGTAACGTACCATAGCATCATTATCAAGGTAAGCAAGTGGTAACTCAATGTCATTTTCTCTTATGGGTACCCCGAGATAATTAGCTAACCGAATGGCATAAATACCACCAAAGAAATCTCCATCTAAAGCATTATTATGTAACCGTGTTGCAACAATAGCCCCCAAGTTATATCGCGTATCACCTATTACCGCACTCTTGAGGACACTAAGATCTGAAGCACAAAGGTGGCTATGATCATGTTTACCATTAATGCATCTATCAATAAAGAGAGCAAAGTAGTGTAATACAGGAAAGTGAATGCTCCGTATAGGAGCTTGTGTTATGGTTTGGGTTTGACCCACAGTAATGCTAGCAAGGAACTCAATGCAATCAGATTTACAAGGTTCACTATGAATACCCCATTGAGGGATTTTACATACTTCATTAAAATCTTCAAGGTCCATTTGAAATGATTTCTCATATAGATCAAATAAAACAGAATGTGTATTGCACTTGGATGTGAACTCAAATTTCCGCACAAAGGAATCCATGAGGTGACAGTATTGTCGGCACTTATCTCACACGAAGTCCTAAAGGCCAGCATTTTGTACGTATGCATCAAGTTCCTCCTTAAAACCTGCATGAACCATGAAATGATCTGACGGCCATTCACAAGGCTGCAGTAGAGCTTCCCTTGGTGGTTCAAGGTCTGGCTCACGTACCGCGAGCCCTGGGGATTTTTTCTTCGAGGAACCCCCTTGGTATATTTTCCTAAACATTTTTATTCCTCTGAAAAATTTGTGAAAAGATCAATATGTGAAGATATCATAGGCAATGGATCGGCAATTATAATTGTGTTGGATGATATTCATCATGTAGCAGTCATAACCTAGGGTGACACAGAACTAGCTCCAATTCATCAATATAATGTAGGCATGTATTCCATATATAGTCATCTGTGCTTATGGAAAAGAACTTGCATGACATCTTTTGTGCTACCTCCCATGGCAGCGGGGTCCTAATGGAAACTAAGGGATATTAAGTCCTTCTTTTAATAGAGAACCGGACCAAAGCATTAGCACTTAGTGAATACATGAACTCCTAAAACTACGGTAGTCACCAGAAAGAATCCCAATTATTGTCATCATGGGGTATGTGGATCATAACTCTTAATAGGTGTCTACAACTTACAAGATAGGATAAAGAACACAAATATATTCATGAAAACATAATAGGTTCATATCTGAAATCATGGCACTCAGGCCCTAGTGACAAGCATTAAGCATAGAAAAGTCATAGCAACATCAATCTCTAAACATAGTGGATACTAGGGAGCAAATCCTAACAAAACTAACTCGATTACACGATAAATTTCATCCAACCCATCACCGTTCAGCAAGCCTACGATGGAATTACTCATGCACGGCGGTGAGCATCATGAAATTGGTGATGGAGGAAGGTTGGTGATGATGATGGCGATGAATCCCCCTCTCCGAAGCCCCGAACGGACTCCAGATCAGCCCTCCCGATGAAGAATGGGAGGCGGCGGCAACTCCGTATCGTAAGACTTGATGAATCCTTCTCTCTGATTTTTTCTCCCCGAATAGGAATATATAGAGTTGGAACTAGGGTCGGAGGTGGTCCAGGGGGCCCACAAGCCTGGGAGACACGCCCTAGGGATTGTGGGCCCCCTCTGGTAACTTCTTGCGCCTGTATTTTTTATATATTCCACAAAAAATCTCCGTAAATTTTCAGGTCAATCTGAGAACTTTGATTTCTGCACAAAAATAACACCATGGCAATTCTGCTAAAAACAATGTCAGTCTGGGTTAGTTCCATTCAAATCATGCAAATTAGTGTCCAAAACATGGGCAGAAGAATTTGGAAAAGTAGATACGATGGAGACGTATAAGTCATCCACTTGAGAGAAAATTACTACAGTCCTACAAAACTCTGTGCTTGGAGACCCAACACGAGTGTACAAGAATAAGTTGTGTAGTAGACATTAGTAACTTCTATGTAAATAGCAATATATGCACCGTGGACCTAATAACTTAGGTACAAACACCACGATAACTTTGACCCGGAAAAAGAAGATGTTGAAAACATACCCCGATCAGTTCTTTGTAAGTAGCATGGTAATATGCACACCGCCGACCTGATAACTACGTACAAACACCATGATAACTTTGAACCGGGGATTTTTTGTTGGAAACATCCCGCTCGTCACTTTTGTATAAATAGCATGGTAATTTACACATCGCGGAGTTGATAACTCAGGTACAAACACCGTGATAACTTTTTAACCCCAGGAGAAAAGTTCATGAAGACATGCCCCGGTAACTTCTGTGTAAACAACATGATAATATAAGAATCCAGACCTGATAACTTACGCAAAAACACCATGGTAACTCTTGGCCGGGGAAAAATAATTATTTAAAACATACAGTAAATCTTGTATAAATAACATGATAATATATGTACCACAGATCTGATAACTTGCATAATAAACACCACAGTAACTTTGGCTGGGGATTTTTGCTTGAAATATACTTTAATAATTTCTACGCAAATAACATGGTAATATACGTAACATGACAACTTATGTGTGAACACCGTGGTACTTTTGATCGTGGTGGAAAAAGTTGTTGAAAACTTACAGTGATAACTTACATGGGAAAAGAATGGTATTTTTACGCACCACATAGCTAATAACTTGTGCTCAAACACTATGACAAAGTTTCCTCGGTCAAATAGTCATTGAATTATATCCCGACAACTTCCGTGTAAAGTTTTCATGTTACCCATGCTAAATTTACCATGCTTCTTATGCTCTAGTTATCAGCCTTCTAACATTATAGTTATCAACTTTACCATGTTTTTTGTTATCAGGATGGTAATACTGAAGTTATCAACCTTATCATGCTAAAGTTTATCATGCTTCCCATCTTCTAGTTATCAGCCTTCTAACAAGATAGTTATCAACCTTTATCATGCTAACGTTTACCATGCTTCTCATGTTCTAGTTATCAGCCTTCTAACAAGATAGTTATCAACCTTTATCATGTTATTTTGTTACCAGGGCGCTAATGTTTTGAAGTTATCATGATGGTCATGTCATAGTTATCATGCTGCTTATGCCAAAGTTATCAAGCCTAATTATAACCTTTTTGTCCTAATATGGTAGAAAGAAGAAGCGTTTAAATACCCCTGTTTATGTAAGGCAACTAGAAAAGATTGGTGAGTTCGTTATTGGGTTTAGTATCAACCTAGGACACCAGTACTTAAAATCCCTTTTAAGTACTTTATTTGTTTTTCTCCTTCGCCAAGACTAACTCACATAAAACTGGACGAGTAAAAGAAGTCCTTGAACCAAGGTGAGGAAAAAGAATCGGTAGAAAGAAAATCGGGAAGCGGGAGGATCGAACACGGGAGAATCGAACGAGACATGGGACGAGAGGATCGATCTAGGGTGGTTCGCATCTATCACTACAATCACAATGTTTAGAAGTTAGCACTGTCCATCAGTCTATGCGTAGTTTAATCTGGCAAAACATCCCTTGACCAATAAGTAATCCAGAACACGATATGTTCTCACCTATATTTAGACCTTTTTATACAATCATGGTCATGTTTGAAACCAGCTAAGCTGTGATGGAGCACCGAGACATCGTGTCCAACTAGGCGGGCTTGGCGATGGCCGAGATGTCCCCATGGCTTAGCTCCAGGCGTCTTGATGCCCTGGATCTGGATCTCCAAATCCTTTGGTTGCGGGCATCTGGGGACTAGATCCTTGCATCAGAGCGATTTGTGGGTGGACTGGTAGGTGGAAAAGTCGGTCAAGATCAAGGTGGGCGAGTGGGACTGTCAGAAGGCTCTGGCGGCGGTCGGAGTAGTCAACGATCGTGCCCCTGGTCATCTTAACCTTGCCGAAGGTGTCCGCAACATAATTCGTATCCTGCCTAAATCACTCTAGGAGAAACTCTAGATCTCCCTAGTCAGTCATTGGCGGCACCTAGTGTTTCCCTCCCTTTCGCGCAACATGTGGGAGTTGGACTTGGCTTGTGAGACCAGGGCCAGATGGTGGTGCTCGAGGAGGTGGAGCGGCGTGACATCTATTGTATGGAGAACGGCGGGTCTAGGCGGCATGACACAACGGGGTCTTAGTGGCGGACGTGTGATGGTGGACGAGAACAAGACAGTGGTGTTGTTTGGCGTCGTGTCGGCGTCTATGGTTGTCATGGCAAGGATCATGCGGATCTCTGGCCTAAAGATGGGTCGACATTTCGATGGTGGTGACGGCTTCTAGAGCGTGTGCATGTGGTGCACACTTAGGATCTGCTGGAATGGATGTGTGCTGCCGGTACGCCAAGCGGATGCGGGTGGCTCGGTGATGACCCCCAAGTCTAGATGGTGGGGTGTTGTGATGGCATCCTCCACTGTCAAGTTTGTAAGTGTGATGTGGTGGCTTGTGATTGTTTGATGTATGTTTTATATTTCTATTAGACCTTTATGAAATAATAATTTAATAAATATGGTTGTGTGTATCTTTTGATGCACATACGAGGGTTCCTACTTCCTTCAAAATATCTCTTCACGCGCAGATACGTTGATTGTGTTGTGCAGCCACGTATGGCGTCCAAAACATACTACCAAAGATGAAGTGCAAGATCACAGCTTATTTCCAGGAGAAGCAGATAGAGATCGCTTAGACTTCTAGTATATGTAGCACGATGACGACCATGTACAGTTAACAAATAGGAGTATTGATTAATTTTGCTTCCCCAGTTAAGGGCTCTTTTGATTCAAAAGATCTTAATAAGAATTTTGAAGGATTAAAATTCTTTGGATTTTTTCCTATGTTGGTTGTTTAAGCCATAGGATAGAATCCTATAAGAATTTTTTTCCAACGGTTTATCTGTACTAGTTCTCATAGAACTTTTAGACCCCCCTCACAATGCATATAAAGGGTAATATGGACTTTTCACAGATTATACGGTAGTCTAATGTATATGTATTAGTACATACATGTAATAGTCTAGTTTTCGCAAAAGGTAGGGAGCAAACGGGCCAGCCCAGTTCGCAAGAGCTGAGCGAATGCAGGTATTTCGCGAAAATTATAAAAGTGCTTAAAAAATTCTTCACGCGCAGATATGTTGATTGTGTTGTGCATCAACGTATGGCGTCCAAAACATACTACCAAAGATGAAGTGCAGGATCACAACTTATTTCCAGGAGAAGCAGATAGAGATTGCTTAGACTTCTAGTATATGTAGCACGATGACGACCATGCATACAGTTAACAAATAGGAGTATTGATTAATTTTGCTTCCCCAGTTAAGGGCTCTTTTGATTCAAAGGATCTTCATAAGAATCTTGAAGGATTAAAATTCTTTGGATTTTTTCCTATGTTGGTTGTTTAAGCCATAGGATAGAATCCTATAAGAATTTTTTTTCCAACAGTTTATCTGTACTAGTTCCCATAGAACTTTTAGACCCTCCTCACAATGCATATAAAGGGTAATATGGACTTTTCACAGATTGCACAGTAGTCTAATGTATATGTGTTAGGACATACACGTAATAGTCTAGTTTTCGCAAAAGGTAGGGAGCAAACGGGCCAGCCCATTTCGCAAGAGCTGAGCGAATGCAGGTATTTCGCGAAAATTATAAAAGTGGTTAAAAAAGGTATCGAACCCACAACCTGGCCATAAGTGCAAGAAATGCTAACCAAACGACCTAGTAACTGATGACGGCTTAAAGGCAGCGCTAACTTTAAAGTACTAACTGGAGCTGCAGATCCGGATTTTTTAATACTTTTACAAAACAATGTGAACAAAATTTCTTGAGAGTGTCAACAATGTTTCACAATCGTAAAAAAACAAATATTCTTTTCTTAAATGTGAACAATTTAAAAAAAGTGAATTTAAAATACACACTGAACATTTTCTTTGTATATGGTGAATTTTTTCAAATACAAAACTGAACTTTCTTGAAAATATATGCTGATTTGTTTTTTGAAATGGACGCTAAATAAAATTTGTGCACACGATGAACACTTTTTATACATAGTGAACATTTTCCCAATGTATGGTGAACTATTTTTAACATGAATATTTTTCGGAAAATGAAAAAATTGGAATTTGGAATTTTTTGAACTTTTTCTGAAACAAGAATACATTTGAAAAACATGAACAATTTTTGAATATGTGAAGAAAAATTGGAATTTCAATCATTTTTTGAATTTTTTTAATTATGGTAAACAAAAATAAAAATAAAATAAGGTAAAAAGAAAAGAAAAGAAAAGGAAGAAATAAGCAAAAAGAAAAAAGGAAAATAAAAACATTAAGAAAAAAGGAAAAAGGAAAAAGGCTTGGGGAACCTTTTAAAAGGTTCCCAAAACCGGTTGCTCGTTCAAAGTGGGCCGACTCATATCGTGTCGGTCGCTCGATTCGCTTCGAGTCGCGACTATTTGACACCCACGGGCAACAAATAGGGTTCGACGTACGGGAAGTACAGTCATATAGATGGCGCCATGCATAGGACACTGCCAGATAGGGCCTGCCCATTATCGCACGTGAAAACAAGGAAAATGTATCAAAAAGGAAATGGTAGTGCGAGGGGTCAAACCCTATAACTCTCACTACCGACCGCTCTTCGCTAGGTACACGAGCCGATAAGCTTCAATGTCTAACTACAAAAACTTTGGCATTCCATCTCGAGGATCATGGAGGAAATCCGCCTACGCCCCGTTTGGATGTTGGCATTGAGGCCCAGATTTTGATATTGGCATTTGCTAGCCTGAATATCTTTGTTTTGTTGTGCATGGTATTCAATCGTGGAATCGAGGCTCAATATCGAGCCGCGCACTCTCCCCCGACCAATTCAGAGGCTCCGACCTCGGTTTTACCTGGCATTCGCCCATCGCTCCAGCCCGCGACTCCCCTCGCCACCACCCCTTCCCTGCACAGCCCGCGAGAGTCACAGAGATGCCAGACTGTGCCGCTGACCCAAGCTCTCGTCATGCCACGTTTGGCTGCCGCTACGGCCACACCTCCGCCGCACCATGAGAGCCGGCGATGACTACATGGGTTCCCGCGCCTCCCGCTCCCTTCGTCGGCTGCTAGTTCGGGGTTGCTCCAGCGAGCCGCAACGTGAATCCCTCCACCACGAAAAGTACCCCATTGGCAAACATGGACCTCGCCGCTGAACCTAACGTGAAGAGCATTGCATCTGATTTTGCTGCCGCTGCATGTGACAGACTGCCACCTGGATCTCCGCACCTCCTATTCCATTTGACGGCTGCTGGTCCGGGTGCGGAAACCCCTCCACCATGGAAATTTCCCGCGGGAGTCCGTTGCTGGGTGCGCTTGTGCTCGGAATCTGTTGTTATGTGCATGTGTGCTCTCTCTGTGCGCCCTCTACTTTGATTGCAGGTGCACGAAGCTGAGTTTGTTGCAAGCAATAGCAAGAGCAGCTGTATTCTTTCTGGTCCAAGATATTATAGATGCTTCTGTTGACAACAGATTTTGGCATAGTCAAAAACATAATTAAGAAGGCCTTAAATGGAAAAATGCTCAAAATGAGAAAGTTCTGAATCGTCAAAAGGAGAAACTTTGATATTTGGGCCATAGCCATCCGATCTCATTTCTAAGGCCGAAGTTGTGTTCGAAATACTGAGATTTTGTGTCCAGAATACTGTTCGGCTGATTACGCCCCCGAGACGGCCTCATATGGAAAACTGGTCTACACGAATTGTCTTCGTCTCGTTGAAATGATCGATTCTAATATAAAAATTCTATCAATACGAGATAATATGTAAAAGTTATAGCCACCTGAGTGCGGCCCTGTCACGGGGCAAAAGTGGCGCACCCCATCAGACACGCTGTCTGATGGGTAGTGCGAGTAACAGTCTGTTTTGCACAAGCGATTCAGCCGTGAAGATGGCCGAATCAAAAACGTTCAACATGAAAGTTGTTCATCTCGTCGAAACTGTCAAATTTGCTTTTGGGCTCATCTTCATACGAGCTTGTTTGTGGCATGTGAGACCTAAAAACCGAACTGATGTTTCAGACTACCTAAATCCGAGTTCAGTTAATTTTGGAAAGATCTGGACATGATTTAGACTTGATTTGGAGTCCTTTTCTTGTACGAGAAGTCTATCCACCTCTTATATATCTAAGGGGTGATGGTCGATTGAACAACACACAATCGAACAATCATCTACCACTTTTACTTTTACTTTTATCTCTCTCCCTTTTTCTTCTTCTTCCTCATTCTTCGTTTGTTCTTCTTCATTGCAGGCGGCGAACCTCGAAGCCCTAGGGGCGATTAGGTTGACCTAGGGCAGCCCGTAGCCGCCACGCTCCCTGATGGGGTCCCTCCCGGGCGTGTGGGTTTTGGGTCTACAAAAGTGCCCGCCGGATTGCTTGTGTACCGCGCTTCCAAGTGGGTCTCCTTCGACGTGAACTATGGTGCATCACCCTCGGCATCGAGAGTACACGGTGACATGTTCGTGTGCGAACACACTTTTTGCCGACTCCGCTGGGGACGAAGCTTTGAATGGTCTTCGGCCCGTTTTTGCTACGAAGAGATCGTCATCTAGGATTTGCAATCTACAAATGTAACATGAATGCCCAATTCACTTATGTAGATGCAAATAATGCATAGGTTGTTGCTAGATCGTTTAATGAGCATAATGTATCGGCTAGCCCTAGCTTTATCAATCATGCATCTAATTATGTGCAAGAGGCGATGCAACAAAATCTCCATGCTTCTACGTCATATAATTTTAGCAACATGGAACATATGTATACCAACTCTCATGCATCGGCAGCCCCACAAATCCATATGCCGATGAACAACATGATGAGTTCCGTTAATCAAGTTGAAACACCTCACATAGGAAATTCCGATAGTATGCAATAAAGTGTTTCACCTTTGTATTCATCAGTAACTAGCTTGCAATATGTTAATCAAAACATGCCAGTGGATAGGGGAATTGGCCATGCTACTACTAGTTATCCGGCCAATTACCCTCAATCATCATATGCTACACCTCATGCTACTAATTGTTTGGCACCGTATGCAACTATAGGTATTCATAATTCGGCTTCGCACCTTCACGCTAATAGCCGAATAAGTGAAATTGTATAGGATCACATGTGTCTTCACCTAGTATCGTAGCATACAATGTTTTCCCTGCAAAATTACAGAATTTTGGTGACATCTCATTATCGAAAGAGTCTAAAAGTGTCGGGGGGCAATTCTATCCAGTTTGGGTCATTAAGAAAAATCTTACGTCTTTTCGGGACGAATGCAATGTTGTTGTACATGAATTAATAAAATAGGGAAAGCCTATTAATTCTACTGCAATCCAAGCTAGATTATGTCAAAAAGATAAAGCATTGGGTCTGGATAGAATTATCAAAAAAGGTGGTGATTTGGATAACAAAGTTAATTCGTCTATTGAAAAGACCGAACCAAATATTACGTATGCTGAATCTGTTCTAGAAAAACAGGAAAACAAGGTGTTGGGGAGCTATTCGAAAGAGGAAGAACATATCATTCAAGTAACGCAACCATCATGCTCTCCCGACGTGTTTGAAAACGTGTGTCCAGCAAGTGATTTACCTATCTTCCGATTTGGTCGTAACTTTATTATTGATGCTTCTATAAGAAAAATTCTCATAAGTAATTTTGAAAGACCAATGAAGAAGGAAAATTTACTTGTTAGTAATAAAACTGTTATAGAACATATCGGTTAACCTATGTGCCATTTATAAAGACCGATAGTGACCTATTATTGCAGCCAAAGTTTTCCCCATTGCTTTATCAAAATTTCATATCTAATTGGGTAGCTTTGGTTGTTTCATACTTGGCTTGCACTTGGTGTCAATTGAGACATGTGTATTCTAACTATTTTCGTTTCAGAAATTTAAAGCCAAGGTCAAATTATTTTGAGAAATCCGATGCTAATATAATATCTTATCCAAATAAGATAGGGTGCAAAACACGATGCATAGCCGAATGGGAATATTTCAAATTTGAACCATTCGTTTGCTTAACTCCAAAGCTGTTCGCACACCAAGATCAGCTAGAAGACAAGAAGTATACCTTCAATTCAAGCATGTGTGATCAAATATTTGATTTGTTGCTAAAAATAATTACATTAAAATTCTTGATCACCATGTCAAGACATCAATCAAAGGACGAATGTATTGTAAGTTGCATGATTCGTCCAAGTATAATTTTGAGGATTGCAATATGTTTCGTCAAATAGTCAAATCGGCCGTTGATAGAGGACGATTGAAATTTGTTGAGACACCAAGAGATGACTAGTCTATTCTGATTGGTCCTGATGGTAAACGATTTTTGCATTGGCCGCTTCAAGCCAATCCATTTCGACATGAGAAGGTAAAAACTATGGATAATGGGATCAAGCTTTCAAGTAAGGAAGTTGTTCAAGAGCACAATGATAATATTCTTGAGGGCAAAAATTCCATCGAGGTTGTGAAGGAAATATGCCCTAGAGGCAATAATAAAGTTGTTATTTATATTTCCTTATATCATGATAAATGTTTATTATTCATGCTAGAATTGTGTTAACCGGAAACTTAGTACATGTGTGAATACATATAGACAAACAGAGTGTCACTAATATGCCTCTACTTGACTAGCCTGTTGAATCAAAGATGGTTAAGTTTCCAAGCCATAGACATGATTGTCATTTGATTAATGGGATCACATCATTAGAGAATGATGTGATTGACTTCACCCGTTCGGTTAGCTTAGCACTTGATCATTTAGTATATTGCTATTGCTTTCTTCATGACTTATACATGTTCCTATGACTATGAGATTATGCAACTTCCGAATACCGGATGAACACTTTGTGTGATATCAAATTTCACAGCGTAACTGGGTGATTATAAAGAAGCTCTATAGGTGTCTCTGATGGTGTTTGTTGAGTTGGCATAGATCAAGATTAGGATTTGTCAATCCGATTCTCGGAGAGGTATCTCTGGGGCCTCTCAGTAATGCACATCACTATAAGACTTGCAAGCAATGTAACTAATGAGTTAGTTGCGGGATGATGCATTACGGAACGAGTAAAGAGACTTACCGGTAACGATATTGAACTAGGTATTGAGATATCGACGATCGAATCTCGGGTAAGCAACATACCGATGACAAAGGGAACAATGTATGTTGTTATGCGGTTTGACCAATAAAGATCTTCATATAATATGTGGGAGCCAATATAAACATCCAGGTTCTGCTATTGGTTATTGAACAGAGACGTGTCTCGGTCATGTCTACATAGTTCTCGAAGCCGTAGGGTCCGCACGCTTAAAGTTCTATGACAATCAGTATTATGAGTCTATGTGTTTTGATGTACCGAAGGTTGTTAGGAGTCCCGGATGTGATCACGGACATGATGAGGGGTCTTGAAATGGTCAAGACATGAAGATTGATATGTTGGAAGGTTATGTTTGGACACCAGAAAGGTTTCGGATGAGTTCGGGCATATGCCGGAGTACCGGGGGGTTACCGGAACCCCCCGGGGGCTATATGGGCCTACATGGGCTTTACTCGGAGAGAGTGGAGGCGGCCAAGAGGTGGGGGCGCGCCCCCCAAGCCCAATCCGAATTGGGAGGGGGGACGGGCCCCTTTCCTTCTTCTCCTCTCCCCCTTCCTTCCCCCTCCTATTGTGACAAGGAAAGGGGGGGAACCTACTCCTAGTAGGAGTAGGAATCCCCCTTGGGGCGCACCATGAGGGCCGGCCGGCCCCCTCCTCCCCTCCTCTATATATGGGGGAGGGGGCACCCCATAGACACACAAGTTGATCATTGTCTTAGCCGTGTGCGATGCCCCCCGCCACCATAATCCACTTCGGTCATATCATTGTAGTGCTTAGGCGAAGCCCTGTGCTGGTAGTTTCATCATCACCGTCATCACGCCATCGTGATGATGAAGCTCTCCCTCGGCACTCAGCTGGATCAAGAGTTCGTGGGATGTCACCGAGCTGAACGTGTGCAGATCGCGGAGGTGCCGTACTTTCGGTACTAGGATCGGTCAGATCGTGAAGATGTACGACTACATCAACCGCATTGTCATAACGCTTCCGCTTTCGGTCTATGAGGGTACATGGACAACACTCTTCCCTCTCATTGCTATGCATCACCATGATAGATCTTGCGTGTGCGTAGGAAAATTTTGAAATTACTGAGTTTTCCAAAAGTGGCATCCGAGCCAGGTCTATGCGTAGATGTTATATGCACGAGTAGAACACAAGTGAGGTTGTGGGTGATAATAGTCATACTTCTTACCAGCATGTCATAATTTGATTCGGATGTATTGTTGGATGAAGCGGCCCGGACCGACATTACGCGTACGCTTACGCGAGACTGGTTCTACCGACGTGCTTTGCACACAGGTGGCTAACGGGTGTCAATTTCTCCAGCTTTAGTTCAATCGAGTGTGGCTACGCCCGGTCCTTGTTGAAGGTTAAAACAACACATACTTGACAAAAAATCGTTGTGGTTTTGATGCGTAGGTAAGAACGGTTCTTGCTCAGCCCGTAGCAGCCACGTAAAACTTGCAACAACAAAGTAGAGGACGTCTAACTTGTTTTTGCAGGGCATGTTGTGATGTGGTGAAGACATGATGCTAAATTTTATTGTATGAGATGATCATATTTTGTAACGGAGTTATTGGCAACTGGAAGGAGCCATATGGTTGTCACTTTATTGTATGAAATGCAATTGCCATGTAATTGCTTTACTTTATCACTCAGCGGTAGCGATAGTCGTAGAAGCAATAGTTGGCAAGGCGACAATGATGCTTCGATGGAGATCAAGGTGTCAAGCCGGTGACGATGGTGATCATGATGGTGCTTTGGAGATGGAGATCAAAGGCACAAGATGATGATGGACATATCATATCACTTATATTGATTGCATGTGATGTTTATCCTTTATGCATGTTATTTTGCTTAGTTTGGCGGTAGCATTATAAGATGATCTCTCACTAAATTTCAAGGTACAAGTGTTCTCCCTGAGTATGCACCGTTGCGAAAGTTTCTCATGCCGAGACACCACGTGATGATCGGGTGTGATAAGCTCTACGTTCACATACTGTCAGGACCCCGACTCAATGCCACATCGATCTAGCATGTAACACCTCATATCACTTTGCGGCCTCACGCACGGTATTCCCACGGGTGTCGCCTTACCCTTGCCCAGGACCGTTTGCGCCTTTTGGCACACGTATATGATAGTGTCGCTAGCATCCATATGATAAGGAGCCCGGGCTGACATGGCTAGTCGTAAATCCAAAGTGGCAGAAACCTACAGGGACAGGCATCCATGACCCAGCATCGAACGTGTCGGTCATCAGCGAGTGAATCCAGGTTGTAGCACTGGGCTAGAAGGACTCCGGTGAACCGGGCTGTAGCGGGCTAACAGGACTCCGGTATTCATCGCGTGACATTTCCCCGAAGGGACAGCCACAGGAACGAAGAAGGACACATGCCGGCCAGCCTAAGTGTTCCGGAGCAGTAGCAAGCTACCATGGCTCAGTGGAAGCACTAGGAGACATTTCCCGGTAAGAGAGGCTACTAAGGATAAACAACTAGATAGTCAGATCCCACACATACCAAGCATTTCAATAACATACACACAATATGCTCGATATGTGCAAATACAACATGGCATCACAACATGACTCTACAACTCAAGTATTTTATTCAATAGGCTCCAAGGAGCGAGATATTACAAACATGGGTCTCACGACCCAACATTCAGAGCATACAAATCAAGCACAAACGGAAGCTTATCATGTCTGAGTACAGACATCTACAAATGAAAAGGCTAAGAAGCCTGACTATCTACCAGATCCTGCCGAGGGCACAAGATCGTAGCTGAGGTATCAAGCTAAACGTCGAAGTCCACGCGGAACTACTAACGAGACCGAAGTCTCTCTGCAAAAACATAAAATAGGCAAACGTGAGTACAAATGTACCCAGCAAGACTTACATCAGATCTAACTACATATGCATCATTATCAACAAAGGGGATGGTGGGGTTTAACTGCAGCAAGCCAGCTTTGACTCGGTGGCTATCCTGAACTACGACTGCAAGTAACTCCTCTGAGGTGGCGCACACGAGTCCACATATTCACCAACCAATACACCACTTTGGATCCGCTCCCATCTCCCCACGAGAACGCCATTCATAGCACTCACGCTTATCTTGCGTATTTTAGAGTATCCACTTTCACTTGTCTATGAACTGTTATAAGTAACCCAGAAGTCCTTTACCGCGGACATGGCTATTCGAATAGATGATGTTAACCCTGCAGGGGTGTACTTCTTCATACATGTTTCCACCACTTAGCGTCTGCACACGACATGTGCTCGGCAGACTTCAAGCGAAAGTCGACGTGGGTGTAGACCACGACCTACCTAAACACTCAAGTCTCTAGTCCAGGTTTATCGCCTATTCGGGTTCCATCCATGAGGAGATCCGGCCGGGGGTTCGCTCACAGCCCCAAACGATGTGAACAGGGTTCCGTGACACCAAACGGGCGCCCGGTATACCCGGCCACGTGCCTACCGCATCACAGCCCACCCCTCCGGTCAGCGCTGCGCACGGCCTCCAGCATACTACAAACACCAGAAACTACTTGCAACTCTTGGACAGAGGACAAGGGTGAATAATAAGTCGAGCGGGGTCATATTTCAGGGCCCAATGCATGGTAGTAGCTGAATCATGGATCACAAACACAGAACTCAGTTCCTGAGGACGGCTTCAATGAGACAACCCACCATGTACTCCTACATGGCCTCTCACCGATACCTTTACCAAATCGTGTTCACACACTTAGCTCACACATAGTAGGACATGTTCACACACCTCTGATTCATCCCCGATGAATCAGACCTGACTCAACTCTAAGCAGTAGCAGGCATGACAAACAAGCATGAATGAGTAGGCACAACAGGGCTCAAACAACTCCTACTCATGCTAGTGGGTTTCATCTATTTACTGTGGCAATGACAGGTCATGCAGAGGATAAAGGGGTTCAGCTACCGCAGCATGTAACAGTTGAATCGTTGTTGTCCTAATGCAGTAAAAGAGAGCAGGAGCGAGAGAGTGGGATTGTATCAGAATGAACAAGGGGGTTTTGCTTGCCTGGCACTTCTGAAGATAGCATTGAGTCTTCATCAGTGTCAACGATCACAACATCGGTATAACGTCTACCGAGGGGGAACAACACCGGCAAACAGAGAAGAAACACGATCAATGCAATGCACAATATGATGCATGCTATGACATGGCAATATGAGTGTGTTGGCCTGATGCAACTACAACCAGATGGGTTTGAACCATTTTGAATCAAAGATTCAAGTTTCAAGCTCATGCATGGTCATTATTAGTGCTTTATCTTGTTCTGCACTAAACAGCAGGTTAACTTGTTTAAACATGCATGAAACTAGTACAGATGGATAGATTGGATTTTTCTGATAATTTTCATATATAATTTGTTTGATTTGGAGTTACGGTTGAATTACTATGAATTTTTGAAGTTTGCAACATTTTCTGGAATTCCTATATAAGAATAAATCCAGAAAAGGATTTACTGCGTCAGCCTGGCGTCAGTGTGACGTCAGCGGCCAACTGAGACGGACCAGGTCAAACTGACCAGTGGGTCCCGCGTGTCAGTAGCTAAACTAGGTTTAGTTAACCCTAATCTCGGTTAGTTAGCGGGGCGACCCCACCTGTCATTGAGTCAGGAGAGGTCAAACCCCTGGTCAACTGGGGCTAACGCGCCGGCGGCTCGACGCCGGCGACGACAGGTGCGGCGGATGGGCTCGGGTTCGCTCCTCCGACGCCCAAATCAACGAAGGAGAGCATCTACGAGCTGCTGGTGATCCCGCGCATCCAACGGTGCAAACAGGGTGAGCTGGGGTGGCCAGAAAGTGGCCGGCGACGAGGTTTAGCGGCGGCGGCAGCTCGGGCATTCTCGGGGTGGCGCTACAGAGCTCGGGAGGAGGCTCTGTGGGTGGCTACGGGCTCATGAGAACGTGCTGAGACGGTGGTGTGCTCGGACACAAAGTGCGGTGGCTGTGGCCACGGCGGCGACTTGGCCGGTGGAACCGAGCTCACGGCTCCGGTGGAATCGGTGGCTACATGGTGCAAATAACGCGGGGAAGAGAGGGGTTAGTGGCAGGAGCTCACAGAGGTTTGAATGGGGCGGACGACGAACTCGAGGAGGCGTCAGGGAGGGCACACGGTCGCCGGTGATCTCGGCGGCCGAAGCTTGAAGAAGAGGTCGGGGAAGCCGCTGCAGGGCGCGTCTGCTCGTGTGGCTTGGCGGGGATGGTGTAGAGGTCAGCGGCGGAGCTTCTGGACCTGGCGGCGGGGCGAGGGAGGGCTGGTGGCTGCGGCTATGGCAAACGGCGGCGACGGCGCGTTCGGGTGGTGCGAGGGAGAGAGACAGAGGAGGGGAGGAGGTTCCAGCGAGAGAGGGGAGAGGTGCAGAGGGTCGAGGGGGGTGCGTGGCGTCGTGGGGGCGTCCAGGGGGAGGAGGAGGCAGCCAGGCAGGGAGGAGCTGGCCTCCTCGGCCGCGCGCGTGCGAGCACGCAGCTGCTCCTACTGGCAGGAGGAAGACGACAGGGAAGGAGGCGGTGGTGGGCTGGGCCAGTTGGCTGGGCTGCCAGCTGGGCCGGCCAGGTGGGTTGCACAGTAGGTAGGTCCAGGTAAGTCTCTCTCTCTCTACCTTTTATTTTTGTTTTCTATTTCTATTATTCTGTAGTCTTTAGGGCTTTATTAAAAATGCCAGGGCATTTCCAAAAATCACCAAACTGCTCATGCCCACTATTTGGAATATAACCAACATGGAACATTTCAGTTTAGGATTATTTGGACATTTAAAATATTTTATAGAATTTAAATGTCCAAATTCAAATAGAGTATGATTTAATTCAGAGCCCAAATATTTCATGGAAAAATGTGCATCACCTCCGGCTACTGTTTACAGTATTTTCCAGAAATGATGAACATTTTTGAAAGTCATTTGGATTCATTGAGAATATTTTAGTTGAACCTAGTGGATTCCTTAGCTGCTACGGTTTAGGCAATCCCCATTTCAAGTTTCATAAAATTTAAACATGATGCATGGATGCTAAAGAAAAAAACAAGCAAGGCCTGAACTGGGGATGTGACAACTCACCCCCACTAAACAAGAATCTCGTCCCGAGATTCAAGCATAGGGTAAGAAGACACAATGACACAAGCTAACAAGATCTTCACGATCCAGGTTGCACTTCAAATGAACGTTGATTCGATCACCATCATTGTCTCGATGTCTTGCTCCAGGAACTCCTACCAACATGACAATGTGAGGGAAAAGAAACTCTAGAAGGATCGATCTTCTTGAAGATCAAGCAACTCATGATCAACTCACGGAATGAGACATAGACACATTTCACGAGCTGAGACGTGAAGCACACATACAGAGGAATGGAGTGAAGCAGAAGACGAAGGTTCACTAGGTAGACAACAATTTCACGCTTTTAAAGGTGTTGAACGGTTGTCAATGTAGCGAGGAGTTGAGTTTTCCATGATACCACAACGAGACACCTTAGACATGGTGACTCGTAGATATATCCCCTTAAGTGGCAAAAAGAATTACCTTTGATTCAGAGATCATTGAAACTCTTTATACCAGCCTAAGGCAAACCACAATCGATCATTTAAAGGAGTCCGAAAGAATGACATTCTCGGACCAGAATGGATGATGTGGATTACCTTGTTGAAGACAAGACAATGGATGATTTTGCTTATCATCAGAAATGGATGGAACCCATGGTAGGACCACTTTGAGGATGATCCCGATCAGTAATTACCGAGGAGGGTAATCCAGAGTAGGGTGGCACGATGGCGGTGCAGGCTGGGAACAACATGCAAATGATGGGAATGATTCTGGTAACTGGGGAGAACTGCATCAGAAGAGAGTGAATCCACTGTCTGAGAGGGTTATAGCATAACCGAGGAAACTGAGAGCACTATGCAATTAATGCCGGCGATAAAACCTAGCACTTGTGCGTGCTCTCAAGAACTTGAGCATTTCCATATTCATCAAGGTTTTACCAACATCCGTGTCAGGGATCCTGGCAACACAACATACTACCATGATGAGTGGTGATGGACGATGCAGAGGCAAAAGGAGATAACACTTTCTCAGATTTCACCTTATCGAAGCCAAGGAAACAAAATCTGGATGGTCGACCGAGAAACATTTAGCACTCCGCTTCTAATGTTCTCCTTGATATGCTAGTGCAACCCATTTATTAAAATGGTTTGTTACCTAGAATCATCAAGTGAAAGGTCGGACTTCGGGATCTCAAAAATCCATAAGGGTCAACTAGGGAGTAAATCCCACAAAATCCTTATGGGGAGGTAGCCAACTTTCTCAATCAAGAGCCTACAATAATGGGTCTTCCGGCTAGATGTGTTGGCCACGACATCCACGTTACCGGGTACAGAGAGACCAATATTATAATTCTTGGGACACGTTCCAACCATCATATCTGCCTGAGATTCAGATCTGGTTGGTGTTAGAATAGTCCATACTCATCAAGTCTAGAAAGAAAAATGAAAGTTTGCAACACAAATCGATGAAATGACGTTGCGAGATTCTCGGGGATGGACTACGATAGCAAGCTCCAAAACATGAGTTGGTTCTGCTACAAACATGCAAACACGCTGCCTCAGGCAAGCATGACCAAGTAGTAGTCTTATAACTAAACACTACCGAGTTCAGAGGGGGAACCATCATCGAGGATATCAAAGTCCTTGCATAAGTCTTGCTCTTAAGAAGGAACTTCTTCTCCTTGAACAAATCAATCAGTGGCTTGGTGTACTAGGGGATACATGTGGATTGGAGGTAGCGAGCCTGTCAAACCATAGCATACTTCACACATACATGACTGACTTGGGATGATTCCATAGGAGGCAACATTGACTTTCTCAAATCCACGGCGACAACTTACATCAAATGCACATGAACTAGAGGAAGTCACTTCTTACATCCGAACATATGCTTCATGAGCTAGCATGAACAAATGCTTTCAAAAGTTTCCAACACTAGCTTAATGTTCAACAAAATTATGGAGAAAACAAGGATGTTGTCGATGGGGTCATCTACAATTCATCCTAGCTTCCATAAAAATGGAATTCCATAATTATGAGAACAAATGATAGTATTGGTCAGACCAAAAGATATAATGATGTATGCTTGGGGGATCAACCACAAGTAAGACAACATTAAGAACATCGTTGGTTCTGATTTGATTTGAGGATAGCCCATACTCAAATCAAAGTTTTGGCAAGACAATAGCTCCAACAACTGGTCTAGAGGATCAATCGATGAAGATATCATCTTTCTTCAACACACACACAAAAAGATATCCCTTAAAATGAACTAAGCTAGGCAAGCTTTTATCCTCCAACTCTCCAAGTTGTTGTTTGGCTTAACCAACTAGCTCAGGGGTATCCAACACGGATTCTTGGGGAAGGAGTGGTTTATTGGAAACCAACTTGATCACGAACTCAACATAGCGGTCAGGTGACAACCTGGTAATACTTCCGAGAGGATAATCGAAAAATCACGAACCACCGATATGCTACTAAGCTCGAGAACAATCTTGCTTCCGAGGCAAGATGATGTGATCAATTAAGCAAGGGATTGAAATCCTAACTCATTGATCGAAGAGTGCACCAGAAATAAGGACTAGGTAGCACGATCTGTCTTAGAATGATAATTCAAGAACCAACACGCTAAGAATGAGGTTATTGTCCATTAGCTACCGAGCAACGGAGTTGCTAGCAGTATTGATTTCACACACCACGATTCACTTGTCGGCATTCCGGTTACAATAACACGGAAACCGAGGAATGAACAATGATGGCCAGAAGTATCACTGTACCAAGAGTTCATAGGATGGTGTGCAATTCCTATAATAATCCCGATATAAAAGATGGTAATACTCTAAGGTAGAACATAACAAAAGCTGGGTTGGCATTTGATCTGCAGAATACAACTGCTTTTACCCAATCCTAGAAATGGACAAGGTACTGGAGTTTGTTTCTCCTAGTCATTCCGGAATAGAATGGCTTGCCGGACCACAAGAGTAATAGGCATCGATGAGCTCGAGTGCACAACTACTCTTGACTATCAATTAATAGACGAGGGTCAGAGGGAACAACTACGAGGGACAACTCAAAAGAACATATGATTTCCTGAGTTGTGGATGCATGGATTAGGATGTCGAACAAATTCAACATATTTCTTCCGGATAACCCATGCAGAGAGGTAGGATTGGCAGAGTCATAATATAGAATGGGGAACTCATCGAGAGCACTCTGTTTGTGATCTTTTGGTTCAACGAGGAACTGCTGCCATAAGTAGTTCATGGTATTTGGAAGAACGATATACCACAAACCTCGAGAACTATCGCAAAGGTTACTAATAACCTAAAGGAACGAGCAAACACTATCAACATGAAGTGAGTAGGGTGAATATCGGGTTCAAAAACCCAGGAATAGAATGACTACTAACTAAATGGCATCATGGGATGCTTTCGAGAATAAAGACCAGAATCATCACACTGGGAACACATAACATGGCTAAATTACTAGGTGACTCCCTAAAACACCTAGGGTCATAATAATAGCTCCAACATATATGTCAAGGCAATAAATTACCTCAACGCACCGGTTAGTGTGCTTAATCTGGCCCAAAGGAACATCGGAACGGGAGGAAGGGATTTTGCAAATGCTTCAGACTATTTAGAAACCTGGGATGACCCGGACAACATAACGGCTGTAAATGCTCGAAAAGATTTGAGACATTCACAAAAATGGTGGCATAACCACTTAACATCACAATATCAAGGTTCCTAGACCAACTATCAACATACAGAAGTAGTAGAAACTGAACAAAGGCTTAAATCCATCAATCCTATAAGTCTATGGATTAGTAACACGTCATCCTAATAGATAGATGAGAAGCCTAGTTCTTAAACCCCGTAGAAGAGAAGAGGATGACTCAGATCAGAAGGCACAAGGTATAAGGAGTAAAAAGAGCCTTACGTTCCATCCCACAATCAATTCCCCTACATATAACTAAAGCATTTCTAGACTCAACTTCGACCAGTTTGGCTTGGTAATCCTACAGGCAGTCAAGCTCTGATACCAAAACTGTCAGGACCCCGACTCAATGCCACATCGATCTAGCATGTAACACCTCATATCACTTTGCGGCCTCACGCACGGTATTCCCACGGGTGTCGCCTTACCCTTGCCCGGGACCGTTTGCGCCTTTTGGCACACGTATATGATAGTGTCGCTAGCATCCATATGATAAGGAGCCCGGGCTGACATGGCTAGTCGTAAACCCAAAGTGGCACAAACCTACAGGGACAGGCATCCATGAACCAGCATCGAACATGTCGGTCATCAGTGAGTGAATCCAGGCTGTAGCACTGGGCTAGCAGGACTCCGGTGAACCGGGCTGTAGCGGGCTAACAGGACTCCGGTATTCATCGCGTGACATTTCCCCGAAGGGACAGACACAGGAACAAAGAAGGACACATGCCGGCCAGCCTAAGTGTTCCGGAGCAGTAGCAAGCTACCATGGCTCAGTGGAAGCACTAGGAGACATTTCCCGGTAAGAGAGGCTACTAAGGATAAACAACTAGATAGTCAGATCCCACACATACCAAGCATTTCAATAACATACACACAATATGCTCGATATGTGCAAATACAACATGGCATCACAACATGACTCTACAACTCAAGTATTTTATTCAATAGGCTCCAAGGAGCGAGATATTACAAACATGGGTCTCACGACCCAACATTCAGAGCATACAAATCAAGCACAAACGGAAGCTTATCATGTCTGAGTACAGACATCTACAAATGAGAAAGGCTAAGAAGCCTGACTATCTACCAGATCCTGCCGAGGGCACAAGATCGTAGCTGAGGTATCAAGCTAAACGTCGAAGTCCACGCGGAACTACTAACGAGACCGAAGTCTCTCTGCAAAAACATAAAATAGGCAAACGTGAGTACAAATGTACCCAGCAAGACTTACATCAGATCTAACTACATATGCATCATTATCAACAAAGGGGATGGTGGGGTTTAACTGCAGCAAGCCAGCTTTGACTCGGTGGCTATCCTGAACTACGACTGCAAGTAACTCCTCTGAGGTGGCGCACACGAGTCCACATATTCACCAACCAATACACCACTATGGATCCGCTCCCGTCTCCCCACGAGAACGCCATCCATAGCACTCACGCTTATCTTGCGTATTTTTGAGTATCCACTTTCACTTGTCTATGAACTGTTATAAGTAACCCAGAAGTCCTTTACCGCGGACACGGCTATTTGAATAGATGATGTTAACCCTGCAGGGGTGTACTTCTTCATACATGTTTCCACCACTTAGCGTCTGCACACGACATGTGCTCGGCAGACTTCAAGTGAAAGCCGACGTGGGTGTAGACCACGACCTACCTAAAGACTCAAGTCTCTAGTCCAGGTTTATCGCCTATTCGGGTTCCATCCATGAGGAGATCCGACCGGGGTTTCGCTCATAGCCCCAAACGATGTGAACAGGGTTCCGTGACACCAAACGGGCGCCCGTTATACCCGGCCACATGCCTACCGCATCACAGCCCACCCCTCCGGTCAGCGCTACGCACGGCCTCCAGCATACTACAAACACCAGAAAGTACTTGCAAGTCCTGGACAGAGGACAAGGGTGAATAAGAAGTCGAGCGGGGTCATATTTCAGGGCCCAATGCATGGTAGTAGCTGAATCATGGATCACAAACACAGAACTCAGTTCCTGAGGACGGCTTCAATGAGACAACCCACCATGTACTCCTACATGGCCTCTCACCGATACCTTTACCAAATCGTGTTCACACACTTAGCTCACACATAGTAGGACATGTTCACACACCTCTGATTCATCCCCGATGAATCAGACCTGACTCAACTCTAAGCAGTAGCAGGCATGACAAACAAGCATGAATGAGTAGGCACAATAGGGCTCAAACAACTCCTACTCATGCTAGTGGGTTTCATCTATTTACTGTGGCAATGACAGGTCATGCAGAGGATAAAGGGGTTCAGCTACCGCAGCATGTAACAGTTGAATCGTTGTTGTCCTAATGCAGTAAAAGAGAGCAGGAGCGAGAGAGTGGGATTGTATCAGAATGAACAAGGGGGTTTTGCTTGCTTGGCACTTCTGAAGATAGCATTGAGTCTTCATCAGTGTCAACGATCACAACGTCGGTATAACGTCTACCGAGGGGGAATAACACCGGCAAACAGAGAAGAAACACGATCAATGCAATGCACAATATGATGCATTCTATGACATGGCAATATGAGTGTGTTGGCCTGATGCAACTACAACCAGATGGGTTTGAACCATTTGGAATCAAAGATTCAAGTTTCAACCTCATGCATGGTCATTATTAGTGCTTTATCTTGTTCTGCACTAAACAGCAGGTTAACTTGTTTAAACATGCATGAAACTAGTACAGATGGATAGATTGGATTTTTCTGATAATTTTTCATATATAATTTGTTTGATTTGGAGTTACGGTTGAATTACTATGAATTTTTGAAGTTTGCAACATTTTCTGGAATTCCTATATAAGAATAAATCCAGAAAAGGATTTACTGCGTCAGCCTGGTGTCAGTGTGACGTCAGCGGCCAACTGAGACGGACCAGGTCAAACTGACCAGTGGGTCCCGCGTGTCAGTAGCTAAACTAGGTTTAGTTAACCCTAATCTCGGTTAGTTAGCGAGGCGACCCCACCTGTCATTGAGTCAGGAGAGGTCAAACCCCTGGTCAACTGGGGCTAACACGCCGGCGGCTCGACGCCGGCAACGACAGGTGCGGCGGATGGGCTCGGGTTCGCTCGGTCCAAATCAACGAAGGTGAGCATCTACGAGCTGCTGGTGATCCCGCGCATCCAACAGTGCAAACGGGGTGAGCTGGGGTGGCTGGAAAGTGGCCGGCGACGAGGTTTAGTGGCTGCGGCAGCTTGGGCATTCTCGGGGTGGCGCTACAGAGCTCGGGAGGAGGCTCTGCGGGTGGCTACGGGCTCATGAGAACGTGTTGAGCACGGCGGTGTGCTCGGACACAAAGTGCGGTGGCTGTGGCCACGGCGGCGACTTGGCCGGCGGAACCGAGCTCACGGCTCCGGTGGAATCGGTGGCTACATGGTGCAAATAACGCGGGGAAGAGAGGGGTTACTGGCAGGAGCTCACAGAGGTTTGAACGGGGCGGACGACGAACTCGAGGAGGCGTCAGGGAGGGCACACGGTCGCCGGTGATCTCGGCGGCCGAAGCTTGAAGAAGAGGTCGGGGAAGCCGCTGCAGGGCGCGTCAGCTCGTGTGGCTTGGCGGGGACGGTGTAGAGGTCAGCGGTGGAGCTTCTGGACCTGGAGGCGGGGCGAGGGAGGGCTGGTGGCTGCGGCTATGGCAAACGGCGGCGACGGCGCGTTCGGGTGGTGCGAGGGAGAGAGACAGAGGAGGGGAGGAGGTCCAGCGAGAGAGGGGAGAGGTGCAGGGGGTCGAGGAGGGGTGCGCGGCGTCGTGGGGGCGTCCAGGGGGAGGAGGAGGCAGCCAGGCAGGGAGGAGCTGGCCTCCTCGGCCGCGCGCGTGCGAGCACGCAGCTGCTCCTACTGGCAGGAGGAAGACGACAGGGAAGGAGGCGGTGGTGGGCTGGGCCAGTTGGCTGGGCTGCCAGCTGGGCCGGCCAGGTGGGCTGCACAGTAGGTAGGTCCAGGTAAGTCTCTCTCTCTCTACCTTTTATTTCTGTTTTCTATTTCTATTATTCTGTAGTCTTTAGGGCTTTATTAAAAATGCCAGGGCATTTCCAAAAATCACCAAACTGCTCATGCCCACTGTTTGGAATATAACCAACATGGAACATTTCAGTTTAGGATTATTTGGACATTTAAAATATTTTATAGAATTTAAATGTCCAAATTCAAATAGAGTATGATTTAATTCAGAGCCCAAATATTTCATGGAAAAATGTGCATCACCTCCGGCTACTGTTTACAGTATTTTCCAGAAATGATGAACATTTTTAAAAGTCATTTGGATTCACTGAGAATATTTTAGTTGAACCTAGTGGATTCCTTAGCTGCTAGGGTTTAGGCAATCCCCATTTCAAGTTTCATAAAATTTAAACATGATGCATGGATGCTAAAGAAAAAACAAGCAAGGCCTGAACTGGGGATGTGACACATACAACGGGTGCAAGCCAGTTTTGCACATGCAGAATACTCGGGTTAAACTTGACGAGCCTAGCATATGCAAATATGGCCTCAGAACACTGAGACCGAAAGGTCAAGCGTGAATCATATAGTAGATATGATCAACATAGTGATGTTCACCATTGAAAACAACTCCATCTCACGTGATGATCGGACATGGTTTAGTTGATTTGGATCACGTGATCACTTAGATGATTAGAGGGTTGTCTATCTAAGTGGGAGTTCTTAAGTAATTTGATTAATTAAACTTTAATTTATCATGAACTTAGTACCTGATAGTATTTTGCATGTCTATGTTGTTGTAGATAGATGGCCCGTGTTGTTGTTCCTATGAATTTTAATGCGTTCCTAGTGAAAGCTAAGTTGAAAGATGATGGTAGCAACTACACAGACTGGGTCCGTAACTTGAGGATTATCCTCATTGCTGCATAGAAGAATTATGTCCTGGAAGCACCGCTAGGTGCCAAATCCACTGCAGGAGCAACGCTAGATGTTATGAACGTCTGGCAGAGCAAAGCTGATGTCTACTTGATAGTTCAGTGTGCCATGCTTTACGGCTTAGAACCGGGACTTCAACGACGTTTGAATGTCATGGAGCATATGAGATGTTCCCTGAGTTGAAGTTAATATTTCAAGCGAATGCCCGGATTGAGAGATATGAAGTCTTCAATAAGTTCTACAGCTGCAAGATGGAGGAGAATAGTTCTGTCAGTGAGCATATACTCAAAATGTCTGGGTATAACAATCACTTGATTCAACTGGGAGTTAATCTTCCTGATGATAGTGTCATTGACACAATTCTTGAATCACTGCCACCAAGCTACAAGAGCTTCATGATGAACTATAACATGCAAGGGATGGATAGGACAATTCTGGAGCTCTTCGCAATGCTAAAGGCTGCAGAGGTAGAAATCAAGAAGGAGCATCAAGTGTTGATGGTCAACAAGACCATCAATTTCAAGAAAAAGGGTAAAGGGAAGAAGGGGAACTTCAAAAAGAACGACAAGCATGTTGCTGCTCAAGTGAAGAAGCCCAAGTCTGGACCTAAGCCTGAGACTGAGTGCTTCTTCTGCAAAGGGACTGGTCACTGGAAGCGGAACTGCCCCAAGTATTTGGTGGATAAGAAGGATGGCAAGGTGAACAAAGGTATATGTGATATACATGTTATTGATGTGTACCTTACTAATGCTTGCACTAGTGCCTGGGTATTTGGTACTGGTCCTGTTGCTAATATTTGCAACTCAAAATAGGGACTACGGATTAAGCAAAGATTGGCTAAGGACGAGGTGACGATGCATGTGGGAAATGGTTCCAAAGTCGATGTGATCGCCGTCGGCACGCTACCACTACATCTACCTTTGGGATTAGTTTTAGACCTGAATAATTGTTATTTGGTTCCAGCATTAAGCATGAACATTATATCTGGATCTTGTTTGATGCAAGACGGTTATTCATTTAAATCAGAGAATAATGGTTGTTCTATTTATATGAGTAATATCTTTTATGGTCATGCACCCTTGAAGAGTGGTCTATTTTGTTGAATCTCGATAGTAGTGACACACATATTCATAATATTGAAGCCAAAATATGCAGAGTTGATAATGATAGTGCAACTTATTTGTGGCACTGCCGTTTGTGTCATATTGGTGTAAAGCGCATGAAGAAACTCCATTCTAATGGACTTTTGGAATCACTTGATTATGAATCACTTGGTACTTGCGAACCATACCTCATGGGCAAGATGACTAAAACGCCGTTCTCCGGAACAATGGAGCGAGCAACAGATTTGTTGGAAATCATTCATACTGATGTATGTGGTCCAATGAATACTGAGGCTCGCAGCGGGTATCATTATTTTCTCACCTTCACAGATGATTTGAGCAGATATGGGTATATCTACTTGATGAAGCATAAGTCTGAAACATTTGAGAAGTTCAAAGAATTTCAGAGTGAAGTGGAAAATCATTGTAACAAAAAAAATAAAGTTTTTACGATCTGATCGTGGAGGAGAATATTTGAGTTACGAGTTTGGTCTTCATTTCAAACAATGTGGAATAGTTTCATAACTCACGCCACCCGGAACACCACGGCGTAATGGTGTGTCTGAATGTCGTAATCGTACTTTACTAGATATGGTGCGATCTATGATGTCTCTTACTGATTTACTGCTATCGTTTTGGGGTTATGCTTTAGAGACAGCTACATTCACGTTAAATAGGGCACCATCTAAATCCGTTGAGACGATACCTTATGAACTGTGGTTTGGCAAGAAACCCAAGTTGCTATTTCTAAAAGTTGGGGCTGCGATGCTTATGTGAAAAAGTTTCAACCTGATAAGCTCGAACCCAAATCGGAGAAATGTGTCTTCATAGGATACCCAAAGGAGACTGTTGGGTACACCTTCTATCACAGATCTGAAGGCAAGACATTTGTTGCTAAGAATGGATCCTTTCTAGAGAAGGAGTTTCTCTCAAAAGAAGTGAGTGGGAGGAAAGTAGAACTTGATGAGGTAACTGTACTTGCTCCCTTATTGGAAAGTAGTTCATCACAGAAATATGTTCCTGTGACTCCTACACCAAATAGTGAGGAAGCTAATGATGATGATCATGTAACTTCAGATCAAGTTACTACCGAACCTCGTCGGTCAACCAGAGTAAGATCCGCACCGGAGTACTACGGTAATCTAGTTCTGGAGGTCATGTTACTTGACCATGATGAACCTACGAACTATGAGGAAGCGATGATGAGCCCAGATTCTGTGAAATAGCTTGAGGCCATGAAATATGAGATGGGATCCATGTATGAGAACAAATTGTGGACTTTGGTTGACTTGCCCGATGATCGGCAACCATCGAGAATAATGGATCTTCAAGAGGAAGACTGACGCTGATGGTAATGTTACTGTCTACAAAGCTCGACTTGTTGCGAAAGGTTTTTTACAAGTTCAAGGAGTTGACTACGATGAGACCTTCTCACCCATAGCGATGCTTAAGTCTGTCCGAATCATGTCAGCAATTGCTGCATTTTATGATTATGAAATTTGGCAAATGGATGTAAAGACTGCATTCCTGAATGGATTTCTAGAAGAAGAGTTGTATATGATGCAACCTGAAGATTTTATCAATCCAAAGGATGCTAACAAAGTGTGCAAGCTCCAGCGATCCATCTATGGACTGGTGCAAGCATCTCGGAGTTGGAGTAAACGTTTTGATAGTGTCATCAAAGCATATGGTTTTATACAAACTTTTGGAGAAGCCTGTATTTACAAGAAAGTGAGTGAGAGCTCTGTAGCATTTCTAATATTATATGTGGATGACATATTGCTGATTGGAAATGATATAGAATTTCTAGATAGCATAAAAGGATACTTGAACAAGAGTTTTTCAATGGAAGATCGCGGTGAAGCTGCTTATATAATGGGCACTAATATCTATAGAGATAGATCAAGACGCTTAATTGGACTTTCACAAAGCACATACCTTGACAAAGTTTTGAAGAATTTCAAAATGGATCAAGCAAAGAAAGGGTTCTTGCATGTGTTACAAGGAGTGAAGTTGAGTCAGACTCAATGCCCGACCACTGCAGAAGATAGAGAGAAAATGAAAGTCATTCCCTATGCTTCAGCCATCGGTTCTATCATGTATGCAATGCTGTGTACCAGACCTGATGTGTGCCTTGCTATTAGTTTAGCAGGGAGGTACCAAAGTAATCCAGGAGTGGATCACTAGACAGCGGTCTAGAACATCCTGAAATACCTGAAAAAGGACTAAGGATATGTTTCTCGTTTATGGAGGTGACAAAGAGCTTGTCGTAAATGGTTACGTCGATGCAAGCTTTGACACTGATCCAGATGACTCTAAGTCACAAACCGGATACGTGTTTATATTGAATGATGGAGCTGTCAGTTGGTGCAGTTCTAAGCAAAGCATCGTGGCGAGATCTACGTGTGAAGCAGAGTACATAGCTGCTTCGGAAGCAACAAATCTGTTGTGACAATACTGGTGCAATTGCCTTGGCAAAGGAATCCAGATTTCACAAAAGAACCAAGCACATCAAGAGACACTTCAATTCCATCCGCGATCAAGTCAAGGAGGGAAACATAGAGATTTGCAAGATACATATGGATCTGAATGTTGCAGACCCGTTGACTAAGCCTCTCTCATGAGCAAAACATGATCAGCACCAAGACTCCATGGGTGTTAGAATCATTACTGTGTAATCTAGATTATTGACTCTAGTGCAAGTGGGAGACTAAAGGAAATATGCCCTAGAGGCAATAATAAAGTTGTTATTTATATATCCTTATATCATGATAAATGTTTATTATTCATGCTAGAATTGTATTAACCAGAAACTTAGTACATGTGTGAATACATAGACAAACAGAGTGTCACTAGTATGCCTCTACTTGACTAGCTCGTTGAATCAAAGATGGTTAAGTTTCCTAGCCATAGACATGAGTTGTCATTTGATTAACGAGATCACATCATTAGAGAATGATGTGATTGACTTCAACCATTCCGTTAGCTTAGCACTTGATCGTTTAGTATATTGCTATTGCTTTCTTCATGACTTATACATGTTCCTATGACTATGTGATTATGCAACTCCCGAATACCGAAGGAACACTTTGTGTGCTATCAAACATCAGAACGTAACTAGGTGATTATAAATATGCTCTACAGGTGTCTCCGATGGTGTTTGTTGAGTTGGCATAGATTGAGATTAGGATTTGTCACTCCGATTGTCGGAGAGGTATCTCTGGGCCCTCTCGGCAATGCACATCACTATAAGCCTTGCAAGCAATGTAACTAATGAGTTAATTGCAGGTTGATGCATTACGGAACGAGTAAAGACACTTACCAGTAAAGAGATTGAACTAGGTATTGAGATACCGACGATCGAATCTCGAGCAAGTAACATATCGATGACAAAGGGAACAACGTATGTTGTTATGCGGTTTGACCGATAAAGATCTTCGTAGAATATGTGGGAGACAATATGAACATCTAGGTTCCACTATTGGTTATTGACCGGAGACGTGTCTCGGTCATGTCTACATAGTTCTCGAACCCGTAGGGTCCATACGCTTAAAGTTCTGTGACGATCGGTATTATGAGTTTATGTGTTTTGATGTACCAAAGGTTGTTCGGAGTCCCGGATGTGATCACGAACATGATGAGGAGTCTCGAAATGGTCGAGACATGAAGGTTTATATATTGGAAGGTAATGTTTGGACACCGGAAAGGTTTCGGATGAGTTCGGGCATATACCGGAGTACCGGGGGGTTACCGGAACCCCTCGGGGGCAATATGGGCCTACATGGGCTTTAGTGGGAGAGAGAGGAGGCGGCCAAGAGGTGGTGGCGCGCCCCCAAGCCCAATCCGAATTGGGAGGGGGGCAGCCCCCTTTCCTTCTTCTCCTCTCCCCCTTCCTTCCCCCTCCTATTGTGACTAGGAAAGGGGGGAAACCTACTCCTAGTAGCAGTAGGAATCCCCCCTTGGGGCGCACCATGAGGGCCGACCGGCCCCCTCCTCCCCTCCTTTTATATACGGGGGAGGGGGTCACCCCATAGACACACAAGTTGATCATTGTCTTAGCCGTGTGCAGTGCCCCCCTCCACCGTAATCCACCTCGGTCATATCGTTGCAGTTCTTAGGCGAAGCCCTGCGCCGATAGCTTCATCATCACCGTCATCACGCCGTCATGCTGACGAAGCTCTCCCTCGACACTCAGCTGGATCAAGAGTTCGTGGGACGTCACCGAGCTGAACGTGTGTAGATCGCGCAGGTGTCGTACTTTCGGTACTAGGATCGATCGGATCGTGAAGACGTACGACTAGATCAACCATGTTGTCATAACGCTTCCGCTTTCGGTCTACGAGGGTACGTGGACAACACTCTTCCCTCTCGTTGCTATGCATCACCATGATAGATCTTGCGTGTGCGTAGGAAAAAATTTAAATTACTGTGTTTTCCAAAAGGTTGCGCAAAAGGCGCCAAGTACTGGGGGGGAGAAGAAAATCCAAAGATCTGTGCGAGCACAAACAAAAAGAGCAAAGGACAAGGTAAGCACAAAGGTAAAAATCCGAAAGTCACTTTCGTTCAACTATTGGAAAAATATCAAAAGATAAGTGAGGAGAACAATGTTTATCGGCTAAGTAATTCAAGAGCATCAAGACCACTCCGTAGGCGCAAACACGGGGATCGGTATTGGCAAAATGAGAATTCTAATGCAGTATATTCGTATCCATATTTTGTGCTGCCAATGCCAATGCCATGGATACCTTCCTATGATCATGTAAATCCATATCCATCGTGGGACAGGTATGATACAAGGGCACATTCTTCATCTTATTTTAGACTATCTCACAAACATTATGCAGCTCCAAAAGGATCAACATTTGAACAAGCACATGTCAAAGACTGTTTCAATCATAAGGAATCGGTCTGGAGCTCAAGGAACAAGAAAGAGGTGGTCAAGCAAGTGTACCGTGTTAAAAAAGATGGTTGTAAGTGTGCTACTTCAGATTCGATCTCAAATGAGAAAGAGCCAATTAAAGTATTGACATCGGCTACTAAAGGAAATGAGACAAGTCAATCAAGTGCAAATATGAAGAGAAGAAGTTGAGAGTGCACAAGGTAAAACAGGAATTGCCATTGCTTCAAACAAAATCACAGCCAGGGTGCTCACTCGGCTTATCATATTGACAAAAGAAGAAATTACAAAAACTTAGTGCACAAGAACTTGAAGAAAGGGACATGGCATGGGTTCCCAAAGGAATTACTCAAAATAAGAATTTTTTGCAAGTTTCCATTACAAGAAATGCGGCAAAGGTGAAGAAGGAAAATGATGAAAACTATGAAGGACCAAGCAGAAGGTTTCAACATCTTTGGTCCACACATTACCCATATTCCTCAACTATGTCGTTGATGCATATGCTATAGAATTCGTCATCAGGTATGATTGGTTACCCTCAATGGGCTTACTTTAATCCATGGATGCAATATAATTTCTTACATCATGAAAGGGTATTACCAAATCATTATATGTTCGATTAGCTTCACTTTTGTTGCTAATCTAAATGACCAATATATATTTATCATCCTAAGCACGTACAAAATGGCAGATGGAGTGTTGACTTCGCGCCTAGAACAAACTTTGTGCAAGTTATTTTTCGGCACACAAGTTTTGCCGACGAACAGGGGTGCATGTGTTGACATCAGATTTTTGCATAGTCAAAAACATAATTAAGAAGGCCTTAAATGGAAAAGTGCTCAAAGTGAGAAAGTTCTATATCTTCAAAAGGAGAAACATTGATATTTGGGCCATAAGCATCTGATCTCATTTCTAAGGCTGAAGTTATGTTTGAAATACTGAGATTTTGTGTCCAGAACACTGTTCGGCTGATTACGCCCCCAGGACGGCCTCATATGGAAAACTAGTCTACACGAATTGTCTTCGTCTCGTTGAAATGATCAATTCTAGTATAAAAATTATATCAATCCGTGATCGTATGTAAAAGTTACAGCCACCTGAGTGCGGCCCTGACACGGGGCAAAAGTGGCGCGCCCCATTAGACACAGTGTTTGATGGGTAGTGCGAGTAACAGTCTGTTTTGCACGAGTGATTCGGTCATGAAGATGGCCTCGAATCTAAAAACACTCAACACGATAGTTGTTCGTCTCGTTGAAGCGGTGAAATTTTCTTTTGGGCTCATCTTCATCCGAGGTCATTTGTGACCTGTGAGACCTAAAAACCAAACTGATGTTCTAGACTTACCTAAATCCAAGTTCGGTTAAATTTGCAAAGATTTGGACATGATTTGGACTTGCTTTGGAGTCCTTTTCTTGTATGGGAAGTCCATCCACCTCTTATATACCTAAGGGGTGACAGCCAATTGAACAACACACAATCGAACAATCATCTATCACTTTTACCTTTACTTTTATCTCTCTCCCTTCTTCTTCTTCTTCCTCGTTCTTTGTTCGTTCTTCTTCATTGCTGGGTGGCGAACCTCAAGGCTCTAGGGGAGATCAGGTCGACCTAGGGCAGCCCATAGCCGCCGCGCGCCCTGACGGGGTCCCTCTCGGGTGTGTCGGGTTTCGGGTCTACAAAAGCGCCCGCCGGATTGCTTGCGTATCGCGCTTCCAGATGGGTCCCCTTTAGCATGAGCTGCGGTGCATCACCCCCGGCGTTGAGGGTACACGGTGACGTGTTCGTGTGCGAACAGCTTGCCTCACGTACATGCTTCCTTGGATGATGGATCATTCAAATACATGGAAATGTCACAGATACTTCAGTCTGAAACATGTAAATTGTAAACACCATTTTGGCATTCAACCTCAATATCAAGTCGGTGTTCCGAATACCCAAACATCCAAACAGAAATATTGACATTCAACCTCAATATCAAGTCGGTGTTCCGAATACCTAAACATCCAAACAGAAATATTGGCATTCAATCTCAATATCGGTATCCTGTGATATTGATATTCAATCCAATGCAATGCCAAGGCTCCCAATGCAAACATCTAAACGTGGCTCTAGGGATTTCTTTCTCCATAGGGAATGAAACCGGGACCCAATTCTTGTTGGACCCATGGTTGGGTACACAGCCGATCCGCGTGAGCTACCCTGGCCTGTTCTTGATATGTGCGGACCCAACCTCCCTTGTCTTTTCGATGCTACAGGATGGTCAGTGGCACGTTAGATTTCGCCGCACCTTTGGGCAAGCAGAGAGTGACGACTGGACCAGACATCGGGATGCTCTCCCACAAGTGTTGTCGGAATACCCGGACACTGTGTCATGGAGGCTTGCCCCGACGGCAGAGTTCTCGGTGAGCACGTCATACCATCTATACCGGTCATCGGCTACACCCTGGTTAGAACCAATGTGGAAAACTCACGCACCCTTGAAGATTAAAATATTTGTGTGGCAGCTTCTGCGCAGTTGCCTCCCCTCGGGGACTGAGATAATTAAGCAACATGGCCTAGGGAATGGCTTGTGCCCGCTCTGCGCGGTATTCTCCTGTGTGGCGGCGAGGGTGATGTGGACATTCGTACAAGAGGCATTGGGCCCGATTGGGAGGCCTTGAACCTTGTGGACTTCCTCCAACTTAGGGCTACTCAGCCATCGCGACATCGTCGCCTTTTTTTGCTCATTTTTGCGGCGATGTCATGGACACTATGGATGACTCATAATAAAATGGTGATAGAGAAGGTCCTCCCTTGGAAGGCATCTGACTCATACTTTAAATTCCTTACTTTTCTGGAGCACTGGCACCCGTTGCCGAGGCAGCGTGACCGCGACCGTCTCAGCCTCATGTTGGATGCGCTTCTGGCTACGACTCGTCGGCTTTCATCTTCGTAGTGTCGCTTGGCGGCTGCCACTAGGTGCCTTTTTTCCTGTTTTCTTTTATGTTTTCTTGGTCATGCTTGATGCTGTGGCCCCAGCCGTTGTTTCGTGTTTCAGACTTGGATGCTTGGATGGACCTATGTTTTATATATAAAGTAGGGCGAAAGCCTATTTCGAGAACTACAAAAACGCAACCTACTAGAACTATCCTTTACTGACCAGCTTACTGTAGCAAAACAAACTTTTCCCACTATTTCTTTCTCTTTTTTTGCTGATAGTTTTTGTTTCTTTTCCATTTTCCATTTTCGTTTCTTTTTTTTCAAAAAATGCTCGTCTTTTAAAAACTTGTCCAATTTTTAAAAAAAAATCTTTTCAAATTTTGTTCATAAATTAAAATATTCACATTCTAAAAACTTGTACAAACATTGAAATGACCACAATTGTAAAAAAGTGTACAAACATTAAAATACAAATATTAATAAAATACAAGGCTTCATCTTATAGCATGTTGTTTTTCGACATCCTTGAAATTACCCCAATTTTTTCATGTGGCTTGTATAACCAAATTAAGGCATTATGCCAAGTTGTTTTGGTTTTCGACAAATTTTGTATTTTCTTGAGTTTTCCGATCAAAAATGGTCGAGAAATTTTGTATTTTGTCACCGTATCTATTCCTCTTTGTGGCTGAAGCTTTGTCGCTGTTAATTAATGATGCGTCGGCAAAAGGGATTATCCAAGAGTTTCGACTGAACAAACATGCCCCAGGTATATCTCATCTACTCTTTGTTGATGATAGCCTCCTATTTTTCAAGGGTAACTTAGAGCAAGTTCTAAAAATTGAAGCTATTTTATCGGCGTATGAGGAAGGAACGGGTCAGCTGTTAAGTCCGGATAAATGTTCCATTTTATTTGGGGAAAATGCTCTATGGAAGATCACGTGTCCATCTTGGTTATTCTCAAAATTACGATTGATGGATTTGAGGATAAATATCTGGGTTTGCTCGTGCCAGAAGGTCGTATGAAGGCGAGTAAGTTTCAATCTACAAAAGATAAAGCGCTTAAGCGGGTGTGAATTGGATTGAAAAATATGCCTCTAGAGGGGTGAAGGAAATCCAGATCAAGTCTGTTATCCAGGCTATTCACGTTTATGCAATGTGTATCTTTAAATTTCCTGCTTCATTATGTGATGAGTCAGAAATTTTTGGTGGGGCGATGAGGAGAATAGAAAGAGAACTCATTGGGTGTCTTGGGATAAGATGACGAGACCAAAAGGTGAAGGGGGCATGGGCTTTCGTGACCTCAGAATTTTTAATCAGGCGCTTTTGGCTAAACAAGCATGGTGTTTATTGGTTTTTCCGGACTCTCTATGTGCAAAGGTGATGAAAGGTAAATATTATCCTCATGGACATCTTATTGATATGGTATTTCCTCAAGCAACATCCCTTACGTGGCAAGGAATTATGCATGAACTCAATCTGCTGAAAAAAGGCATCATATGGAGAGTGGTCGATGGTTCTAGTATAAACATTTGGAGGGATAATTGGATTCCTAGGGATTCTTGCCTACGAATATCTGCTAAAAAGAATAAAACTAGGATCAAATGGGTGTCCGAGTTATTCGTGAGTGGGTCTAGGAGTTGGGATGAGAACCTGATCAGGCATCTTTTCTAGAGTCATGCAGAGGAAATTCTAAAGTTGTGTATTCTGAGTTTGAGTGAGGGTGATGTTATTGCTTGGCACCATGAGAAAAGTGGGCTAGCACTGAATCTTCAAGAATCAAAGGATGATCCAGATAACTCTAGTGGTGCCACGAATGGGGAAAGGAGGCTCTGGAATATAATTTGGAAGGCTAATGTCCCCCCAAAAAATAGAATATTTGCGTGGAGGGCTGCCTCTAATAGTTTGGCGGTTCAAGTTAACAGGGTTAAACACCATCAAGCTATTCTAGGTACGTGCTCGATTTGTGGTATTGAAGATGAATGTTTTTTTCACGCATTGGTGAGTTACCCCAAGGCTCGGATGTTTAGTATGGCTTTGGAGGAAGTGTGGAATTTACCGGCTGAAGAGACTTTCAAATTTTCTGGTCCCGAATGGTTGCTTATTTTATTGGATCAATTAAATCCGACGGTGCGTGAGCAAATGTTATTCATGTTCTCGAGAGCTTGGTATTTGAGGAATGATTTGATCTTTGGAAAAGGAAAGGAATCCATCTCGGCCTCTGTGAGCTTTGTAGAAAATTACTGGGCATCTTTCTCGTCTTGTCATGCAAACATGCAGGTGGAGATGTGCAACAAAGGTAAGAAAGTGGTGGGGGAAGTTCAGCCAACCACCATTATGGAGAGGAATTATATCTCTTGGATGCCTCCCAACTCAGAGTCCTTCAAGATTAATGTCAATGCAAATTTTGTGGAGGCCATTAAAGTTGCGAGTGTGGGGGTGATTGTCAGAAACCATTCTGGACAAGTTATTGTTTCATCGTGGGATTATATTGGAGCTTGCTATAGCGCCGAGGAAGCGGAACTTAGGGCGGCACTTTCTGGCCTGTATATCGGTATCACTCTTGCCATGCCCATCATTTTGGAAACTGATTGTTTTTCTGTGGCTTCTGTTTTTGGACAAGAATGCTTTGACAGGTCATCCCTTGTCGACCTAAAGAAGGAGGCGGTCAATGTCTCGAAGCTACTAGTGAAGTTTCAAATATCCAAGATCAATAGGAGGGATAATACGATGGCTCATGAGATTGCTAAGTTCAGTTTCGATAATAGGTCAGATGGAATTATTTTTAATTCTGTTATGCCCTGTGTGGTTAATTTTGTAATGAGTGATTGTACGAACATTTTAAGTTAATTAATACATGGTGGGGTTTTTCAAAAAAATGGTCGATAAATGGTCGGACGTAGCGCAACTTGCATATGGTGTAGGAAATCATTCAAACCTGCCGTGGATGACTACCATAGGCACGCCTACCTGCATGCTTATCAAAGTTGGGGCCAGTCCTAACATTTCCAAAAAAATATCATGTTCAATGGAGATTGTTCGGGTTGACCAGAAAAGTTTTGATTTTAATTTTGGTAAAGGAATTAAAAAAAGAATAGTATAAACCAAATTTTCGATTTCTACCGAATGCCCACCTTGATTTCTTTACTATTCCAAACAATTTTAAAAATACATTTTTTCATTTTGAACAAATTTCAAAAAGCATGATAACGTTCAAAAAGAGAAAATTGAAATATGAAAAAACAAAATATGCCAAGCTACTCCATGTACAGCGGGAGTTCTAGACAGCACTCGCATGCCACCTTTCATAGGTCGGCCCAACTACACGAGCGATCAGCTGTCGCTCGTCAAGACCATACGCCCAATCGCTTCTTTATGGTTTGACCAAAAAAATATTCGTCATGGTCGACCTGGACGACAAGTTGAGCTTGGACATCTTTGACCTTTGACCGTTGAATTAAGAAAGGATCATCTTTTTGGAGAAGTTCATGTATTTGAAAAAATATTCATGGATTTGCAAAATGTTCACAAAATGAAAAAGACCATGAATTGAGAAAACTTTTATGGATTTTGGAGAAAAAAAGTTTAAGGATTTGAAAACGTTCATCGATTTTGAAAAGAGTCCATCAATTTTGAAAAACAAAGGTCATCTACTTTGAAAAATGCATTCATTTTGAAAAAAGTTCATCAATTTTGAGAAAAAGGTTCATCGATTTTGAAAAAAATTCATCCATTTTGAAAAGACGTTCATCAATTTTTTTTTATGATTTTGGAGAAAGTTCTTGATTTTGGAAAAGGTTCTCCAATTTTGAAAAAATGTTCGCAAATTTTAATAAAAGTTCATTCATTCGGAAAAAAAATGAAATCAAAAAAAGTTTGCACACTGCAAGAGAAAAAGGGAAATGAAAATTGAACAAAAAAGAAAGGAAAACGAAAAATAAAAATGGAAAAGGAAAATAAATCCGGAACAAAACCGCTTGAAAACACACGAAAAAAAGAGCAAGAAAAAGGAAAGAAGGAAAGAAGAAAATAGGAAAAAGAAAAGAGGATATAGAAGAAAAGAATAAGAAAGACCCATGTATTCACGGTAAGTGATGATGGCAAGTCATTTAAATTCAGAGGAAAAAGAGATGGATGGGACGCCCAGCTCGCAAGTGCACGGCGTATACATATACAGTGAAATGATTCTAAAAAAAATACAGCAAAATACGATCATCATGCCCTTTATTATGAAGAGGTATGGGTTAATCTAAGTTGTCCTTGTGTTTAGAGGGGTCTACCAAAGCAGAAGTGCTAAAAGAATCCATTGTTTTTTGATGATGTAATCAAACAAACCAAAATCATGTAGGATTGCGATGAGTATAACATTTCAATCCTATGCTTTTTATGTTCCCGCGCTTTTTTTTAGAACATAGACGTCAGAGACGTCCGGCTTTAAATTAATAAAGCCCACAAAACTTAGGCAGAGTAACACAACCACCGAACAAAACAACAAAAACTAACACGACAGTTAAGAGGATAGGCCGCTAAATGAGCGCAAAGTTGCGTTACAAGGCGGAGAACGGCCCAAAAGCAGTGAGCACGCAGGCTCGGAAGGTACTAAGACCAAAAGGGGGTTGCCCATCCCTATGCGGCAACCAGTTGAGCAGGCGACGAAGCTCGAGCCTCGGAGTAGACGGCGTGGAGACGACAGATAGCTTGGCGGTGGAGATCAGAGTCCTGTTGTCTTCCCAGCGATGCCCATTGCTGCAAGAAAACGATGCATTTGAAGATAACGTCAGCGGGATGCGAGGGGAACACCCCCTCAATAGTAAACTTGTTACGGGTATTCCAAATAGCCCATAGCATAGCCGCCGCACAAGTCCACATGACCCTACAAGACGCGCCTTGAAACCCAGATAAGGAAGACACGAGCTCAGGTCGGGAGCGTGGATCCCAATCCACTCCCGCGGCCTCCCGGACCGCGCTCCAAGCGAAACGAGCCAGGGAGCAAAGGAAGAAGGTGTGGTCAGCATCTTCCGGGACCCCACACGGCGCACATGGGCCAGAGGCGGGGCCGTTGCGTTTAGCGAGGTTAATAGAGGTAGGAAGGCGATCTTGACAAAGTTGCCAAAGGAAGACCTTAATTTTAAGCGGGATCTTTGCCTTCCAAAGCTCCGTGGCCGCCGACGGGATCTGACCGTGGCATAGCTCTCTGTACATGGATTTGACAGAGAATTTGCCGGAGCTCGCAAGTCTCCACGAGATCAGGTCCGCGGATTCCGACAATCGGACGTCCACAAGTAGCGCCAGAAGGCGGTCCCAACGGCCCCGCGCGCTTTTAGAATCCTACGAATCAAGAGGGCTTGATATTAGATACGCTGAGCACCTTACTTCATCCTCAAGGTAGCTCGTTTTCTTGTCCGAGCAAATTGGGGAAAAACTGGCAACCAGCTCCGAGCCATTCCTTTCCCTTACATCACCACACATCAGGGTGAGTTTCCACACGCAGACTTACAAATCGATAGGAAAAGGAAAAAAACCTAGTACAGTTTCAGAAACACTAAAATTATTAGCTCCAACGCAATCAGCAAAGTGCAGATTGATAGGAAACATGATGATCATCATTCATGGGTCGGGACACTGGCAAGTCTTGACGCAATCGTCTCTGTGCTTGTAGCACGGGCCACCCCAGCAAGGACCATCGCAGCACCACTTGAATGCATTTGGCGGAAATATGGCGTAGCGACAACGATAGCTCACATCCGTTATGTTGATCCCCATCTTGTCGATGCTCCGTCCTAAAGAGAAAGAAAATTGAAGTGGTTACAATATATTCTCCCAATAACAAGATAAGTAGATTTATTCTGTATATGAAGTCGTAATAAAGTCTACATGGAAAACCACCCTGGATCTGATCTTTCCATGGAGTTGATGAAGCAACTTTGAACATACCGATGAACACTTGAAATAACAAACTTTAATTGTTAATTTTACCGTATATCGGCGGAGGAGTGGCCAAGCAAATCACAAGAACCAACAAAAGTAGTAGGAGAGCTTGGCCATTGTGCTTGATGTGCTTCGCCATGGTGTGAGAGATTCACTGGGTCTTGGTTATGTATCCTTTACTTGCTGTTCACTGCAGTGTATGCAGAGCCTCACACATAGCTGCACATTGCACATACAGAAGTGGTCATGATCAACTTTAATTCAGAGCCTGCACATTGAACATATATTTTTTTGTAAGAGAAAATAAGCTTCCTCCTCTCTCAAGATACATATTTCTCTTGTTTCATAACAGTAGTTGTTATAAGCTACAAAACTGCTATCTAAATCGATTAGAAGTATAATTCAGAGACTTGTCTACTGGGATTTTGTAAGCTACAAGTGATGTCTAAGTCAAGAATTTGGGCTTCAACAGCAGCTGAAAGAGTCACTTCAGTGCTGCAGTCTCAGAAGATCTGAGTTGAAGAAACTTACTGTAGTTGTTATGAATCAAAAGAGACAAAATCATGTTATCTGAATATCTGATGCTCAAATAAACAATGTGGATGATCCTTGATTTATTCATTAGAAAATTAGCTGGCCGCTTCCCCTAATTGAACTTCCCAAGAAAGCGATCAATATAAGAGAAGGGTGTCACAGCATTTGCTTAGCACGGGAAGCTCCATACTGTGAACAGCATTTGCTTCAGAAGGGAGAGATGACAATGCTCTACCTTCTAGCCGAGGTGGACATGCTCGGGGCGACGACTGCAGAGGAGATCGGGCGGCAACCAGTAGCGACCCGAACCGGCGGCCGGCAGGCAGCTGGAATACGAGGTAGGCGGCGAAGCTAGAAGATGAGGTCGACGGCGCTAGGGTTGGGCAGGAGCTGGACGACGAGGCCGGTGGTGGAGCTTGAAGATCCGATCGATAGAGCTCGATGTTGGGCAGGAGCAGGAGGAAGGAGCTCGGGTTGAGAAGCTGCTTACGCCGGCGGTGTTAGGTCGAGCTGGAGCTGGAGGACGGCGAGGGGATCGGGGCGGCCAGTGGGGATGGGGCGCCGGGAGACGAGGTGGGCGGCGCTCAGGTGCGCTTTCTGGAGCGTGGGATGGGGAACGGGCGGCGCACGGGCTGAGCTTGGTGGTGGCGCGGGGTTGGCAACGGCCGGCGGGATGAGGGGAGTGAGAGTGGCTGGTGGTGGCACTCGGTGGTCCAGTGTGAGAGCGTCTCCAACAGTCGATGAAAAAATTGGTGCCAGAGGCTGCTTAAACATCACAAAAGATTACATTTCCACCACTAATTATGTATGCGTAACAAGGTCTAAAACAAGGTGCTGGCAGGTCTTGATACAGGAATAATATTCATGCTGAAAATGTTGCAAGTAAGCCTATTAGTCAAGTGCGAGTGTTGAATGCATGTGTTCCTGTATGTACTTCTGTGCATCCACAACATCTTGCCATAATCCCTCGACTGCCATCAGCCACATATGCACTATGCCCAGAGTACTGTTAATCCGACAAACATGAGCGCAGCAAGTGCAAAGCATAACTCTACGACCGTCGCAAATGCCTACAAGATGGTAAATGTAACAAAAAAAAACGCATTAGAAGGTCGGTGATTAAACCTAACACCTTGTCATTCCTTTAGGTTCGAAGAAACTGCTGCCCATGAAAAAGTTAAAGGGAAGATGTCATATTTCACCTTTCCTTCTGACTGGAAGTTGAACTTCACAGTGAACCATCTCAGTCCTCTATCAACAAGGGCTCTGGAGTAAAACAAAAAAGTCGCTTTTCAGAAAAGAGGGCTATAGATTTCGACAGGTAGCAACGCATTCATTAAAATTTGAAAATGCGTGGGCTTGAAGGATGTTCGTCAAGTTACCACTGAAAAGCAGAGTAGTATCCAACTATGCTTCACTACACTGATCTGGGCAACAAGTTATATACACTGAGTTGGATACTGACTCACCCTCCTACGCGAAGAATTTTAGTAACCTAACTGCCAGCCCACACCATTGCCATTAATTTAAGGAACCTGCTTTAGTAGTATAGACAACATTATAGTGAGAAGAGACTGCTTAAAAAGACAGAATTTACAACGGTTACCTCTCCACTGCTGCAGCATAGCCCATCCTACCGGGAGCAGGCGAAAAATGGAACCCGAAAAGCAAATCATTCAATGACTCCCTTCCCATCCAATGCTCCTATTGCATCTGTAGTTGTTTTAGCTCATGGAAATGCACGAAGTGAAACAAGTATTTAAGTGAATTAATGATCTTTTTCTCATGACCGATGAAAACTTTACATTTTCAAAGTAATGTAAAACTAAGAAACAGGATGGCATCACAGGACACTTACCAAACTAATAAAAAGGCGATGACATAATACACAATATCAAGTAGTCTATATGACAAAACTCCAGCAGCACCATGTCTTTTCAATTGTTCTAGCAACCTGAACCAGCAATAAGACATGAGAAATGGTGAACTATCATTTTATAACACAAAATTTAAAAAGTAAACATGATGTCATTCCAAGTATTGGTAATAATTTCCCATAGGGGACGTATTGGTATAATCATGAAAAAGGTTTGAGAGCTTGAACCTGACATTCATTAGACTCGGTTACATAGATGGTGCTAGGTTCTTCTGTAACACATGCAAGGGTATCGATATAACAATCCATGACTAGGGTTGAGTCGTTGGCCTCAGTTAGATAGATGATGCAAGGTTCTTCAGTTACAAATAAAGGGTATTGCTCACACTACCATTATATGCTATATGTTAGTCCTAGCCTAGCAATTTTTTTCGGCCCACATATATTTGCATAAAAGATTAACTAATCAAACAAACCCAAATAAATAAAAAAGCACCAATTTTGGTGAGCCCCTCTAGAGTACATTCTCGTGCAGAATGCAAACTCAACTGTTAAGCTCATGAAACACATGTACATGAAGTCCTAAAGACTGTCATGGGACAAGATAAAACAAAGATGCATTATTGTCTTTGGATTTACAGTTAGTTGTGAATAATCTTTAGGTGAAAATCTTCTGAACAAATCTTTGCCATTATTTCTTTCCCCCATATGAAAGAATAAAACAATTCAGCCCTATGAAAAAACAAAAAAAATTGGAGAAGCAAAGTTAGTACGTGCCACAAATATCATACCGGTTGATCCTCCTTGTGGCTGCTTGGTTTCTTCAATATTAACTGCGTCAACCTAACAAGAAAATGTAGATCAGAATATGCACCACTAAAAACGTGTACACAAATCTAAATTATATTATCATGAGTGTTCATTTTTTTTAAAGAATTCCATCAATTCCTTATTACCTCAATGAGTTATTTACTGTTGGGAAACGTAGTAATTCAAAAAAATTCCTACGATCATGCAAGATCTATCTAGGAGATGCATAGCAACGAGACGGGGGAGCGTGTTTACATACCCTCGTAGACCGAAAGCGGAAGCGTTGGTAACGCGGTTGATGTGGTCGAGCGTCTTCACGATCCAACCGATCCAATACCGAACGTACGACACCTCTGTGTTCAGCACACATTCAGCACGATGACGTTCCTCGAGCTCTTTATCCAGTTGAGGACGAGGGAGAGTTCCGTCAGCACGACGGCGTGGTGACGGTGTTGATGATGTTACCGGCGCAGGGGTTCGCCGAAGCACTACGACAATATGACCGAGGTGTTAAACTGTGGAGGGGGGCACCGCACACGGCTAAGAGAACAACGGTTGTATTTTGGGGTGCCCCCTGCCCCCGTATATAAAGGAGGGAGGAGGAGGAGACCGGCCAAGGAGGGGCGCCTATAGGGGGAGTCCAACTAGGATTCCCAATCCTAGTTGGAGTCCCCTTCCTATTCACAGAGAGGGAGAGAGGGAAACAGGTGGAGGAGAAAGAGGAAGGGGGGGGGTCGCGCCCCCTCCCCTAGTCCAATTCGGTTTGGGCTAGGGGGGGCGCGTGCCTCCACCTGGCTGCTGCCTCCTCTCTTCCACTAAGGCCCATCAAGGCCCATTAATCCCCCAGGAGGTTTCAGTAACCTCCAGGTACTCCCAAAAATGCCCGAACCATTCCAAAACCTTTCTGGTGTCCGAACATAGCCTTCCAATATATCAATCTTTATGTCTCGACCATTTCGAGACTCCTCGTCACGTCTGTTATCTCATCCGGCACTCCGAACAAACTTTGTTCATCAAAAACACATAACTCATAATACAAATCGTCATCGAACATTAAGCGTGCGAACCCTACAGGTTCGAGAACTATGTAGACATGATCGAGACACATCTCTGATCAATAACCAATAGCGGAACATGGATGCTCATATTGGCTCCTACATATTCTACGAAGATCTTTAATGGTCAAACCGCATAACAACATACGTTGTTCCCTTTGTCATCGGTATGTTACTTGCCCGAGATTTGATCATCGGTATCATCATACCTAGTTCAATCTTGTTACCGGCAAGTCTCTTCACTCATTCCATAATGCTTCATCCCTCTACTAACTCATTAGCCACATTGCTTGCAAGGCTTATAGTGATGAGCATTACCGAGAGGGCCCAGGGATACCTCTCCGAAACAAGGAGTGAGAAATCCTAATCTTGATCTATGCCAACCCAACAAACACCTTCGGAGACACCTGTAGAGCATCTTTATAATTACCCAGTTACGTTGTGACATTCGATAGCACACAAGGTGTTCCTCGGTATTCGGGAGTTGCATAATCTCATAGTCTGAGGAGCATGTATAAGTCATGAAGAAAGCAGTAGCAATGAAACTGTAATGATCATAATGCTAAGATAACGGATGGGTCTTGTCCACACATCATTCTCTAATGATGTGACCCCGTTCATCAAATGACACCACATGTCTATGGTCAGGAAACATAACCATCTTTGATTAACGAGCTAGTCAAGTAGAGGCATACTAGGGACACTTTGTTTTGTCTATGTATTCACACATGTACTAAGTTTCTTGTTAATACAATTCTAGCATGAATAATAAACATTTATCATGATATACGGAAATATAAATAACAAGTTTATTATTGCCTCTAGGGCATATTTCCTTCAGTCTCCCACTTGCACTAGAGTCAACAATCTAGTTCACATCGCCATGTGATTTAACACCAATAGTTCACATCTGTATGTGATTAACACCCATATTTCACATCGCTATGTGACCAACACCCAAAGGGTTTACTAGAGTCAATAATCTAGTTCACATCGCTATGTGATTAACACCCAAAGAGTACTAAGGTGTGATCATGTTTTGCTCATGAAAGTAGTTTAGTCAACGGGTCTGTCACATTCAGAGCCGTATGTATTTTGTAAATATTCTATGTCTACAATGCTCTTCATGGAGCTACTCTAGCTAATTGCTCCCACTTTTAATATGTATCCAGATTGAGATTCAGAGTCATCTGGATCGGTGTAAAAGCCTGCATCGACGTAACTCTTTACGATGAACTCTTTATCACTTCCATAACCGAGAAATATTTCCTTAGTCCTCTTAGGTAACTAAGGATAACTTTGAGCGCTATACAGTGATCCACTCCTAGATCACTATCGTACCCCCTTGCCAAACTCATAGCAAGGCACACAACTGGTTTGGTACATAGCATGGCATACTTTATAGAACCTATGACTGAGGCATAGGGAATGACTTTCATTCTCTTTCTGTCTTCTGCCGTGGTCGGGCTTTGAGTCTTATTCAAATTTACACCTTGTAATACAGGCAAGAACTCCTTTGACTAATCCATTTTGAACTCCTTTAAAAACTTGTCAAGGTATGTACTCATTGAAAAATCTTATCAAGCGTCTTAATCTATCTCTATAGATCTTGAGGCTCAATATGTAAGCAGCTTCACCGAGGTCTTTCTTTGAAAATCTCCTGTCAAACTCTCCTTTATGCTTTCCAAAAAATTATACACCATTTCCAATCAACAATATGTCATTCACATATACTTATCAGAAAGGTTGTAGTGCTCCCACTCACTTTCTTGTAAATACAGGCTTCACCGCAAGTCTATATAAAACTATATGCTTTGTTCAACCCATCAAAGTGTATATTCCAACTCTGAGATGCTTGCACCAGTCCATAGATGGATCGCTGGAGCTTGCACACCTTGTTAGTACCTTTAGGATCGACAAAACCTTCTGGTTGCATCATATATAACTTTTCTTTAAGAAATATCCATTTAAGGAATGCAGTTTTGACATCCATTTGCCAGATTTCATAAGATATGGCAATTGCTAACATGATTCGGACGGATTTAAGCATCGTTACAGTTGAGAAAATCTCATTGTAGTCAACACCTTGAACTTGTCGAAAACCTTTTGCGACAAGTCGAGCTTTGCAGATAGTAACACTACTATCAGCGTCCGTATTCCTCTTGAAGATCCATTTATTTTGTATGGCCCACCGATCATCGGGCAAGTCCAACAAAGTCCACACTTTGTTCTTATACATGGATCATATCTCAGATTTCATGGCCTTAAGCCATTTCACGTAATCTGGGCTCATCATCGCTTCCTCATAGTTCGTAGGTTCATCATGGTCTAGTAACATGACTTCCAGAACAGGATTATCATACCACTTTGGTGCAGACCATACTCTGGAAGACCTGCGAGGTTCGGTAGTAACTTGATCTAAAGTTTCATGATCATCATCATTATCTTCATCACTAATTGGTGTAGGAATCACTGGAACTGATTTTTCTGATGAACTACTTTCCAATTCGGGAGAAGGTACAATTACCTCATCAAATTCTACTTTCCTCGCACTCACTTCTTTCCAGAGAAACTCCTTCTCTAGAAAGGATCCATTCTTAGCAACAAATATCTTGCCTTCGGGTCTGCGATAGAAGGTGTAACCAATAGTTTCCTTTGGGTACCCTATGAAGACGCACTTCTTCGATTTGGGTTCGAGCTTATCAGGTTGAAGCTTTTTCACATAAGCATTGCAACCCCAAACTTTAAGAAACGACAACTTTGGTTTCTTGCCAAACCACAGTTCATAAGGTGTCGTCTCAACGGATTTAGATGGTGCCATGTTTAACCCGAATGCAGCTAAAGCATAATCCCAAGACGATAGTGGTAAATCTGTAAGAGACATCATAGATCGCACCATATCCAATAAAGTACGGCTACGATGTTCGGACACACCATTATGCTGTGGTAATCCAGGTGGCGTGAGTTGCAAAACTATTCCACATTGTTTCAAATGAAGACCAAACTCGTAACTCAAATATTCGCCTCCATGATCAGATCGTAGAAACTTTATTTTCTTCTTATGATGATTTTCCGCTTCACTCCGAAATTCTTTGAACTTTTCAAATGTTTCTGACTTATGCTTCATTAAGTAGATATAACCATATCTGCTCAAATCATCTATGAAGGTAAGAAACTAATGATACCCGCCACGAGCCTCAACACTCATTGGACCGCATACATCGGTATATATTATTTCCAATAAGTAAGTAGCTCGTTCCATTGTTCCGGAGAATGGAGTTTTAGTCATCTTCCCATAAGGCATGGTTCGCAAGTATCAAATGGTTCATAATCAAGTGATTCCAAAAGCCCATCAGCGTGAAGTTTCTTCATGCGCTTTACACCAAAATGACCTAAACGGCAGTGCCACAAGTATGTTGCACTATCATTATCAACTTTGCATCTTTTGGCATCAATATTATGAATATGTGTATCACTACGATCGAGATTCAATAAACCATCAACATTGGATGGATGACCATAGAAGGTTTTATTCATGTAAATAGAATAAAAATTATTCTCTGTCTTAAATGAATAATTGTATTGCAATAAACATGATCTAATCATATTCATGCTTAACGCAAACACCAAATAACATTTATTTAGGTTCAACACTAATCCCGAAAGTATAAGGAGTGTGCGATGATGATCATATCAATCTTGGAACTACTTCCAACACACATCATCACTTTACCCTCAACTAGTCTCTGTTTATTCTGTAACTCCTATCTCGAGTTACTAATCTTAGTAATCGAACAAGTATCAAATACCCAGGGGCTACTGCGAACACTAGTAAGGTACACATCAATAACCTGTATATCAAATATACCTTTATTCACTTTGCCATCCTTCTTATCCGCCAAATGTTTTGGGTAGTTCCGCTTCCAGTGACCATTTCCTCTGCAGTAGAAGCACTCGGTTTCAGGCTTAGGTCCAGCTTTGGGCTTTTTCAAGGGAGTGACAACTTGCTTGTCATTCTTCTTGAAGTTCCCTTTCTTTCCCTTTGCCCTTTTCTTGAAACTAGTGGTCTTGTTTAATCATCAACACTTGATGCTCTTTCTTGATTTCTACCTTCGTCAATTTCAGCATCACGAAGAGCTCGGGAATTGTTTTCGTCATCCCTTGCATTTTATAGTTCATCACGAAGTTCCAATAACTTGGTGATAGTGTCTAGAGAACTCTGTCAATCACTATCTTATCTAGAAACTTAACTCCCACTTGATTGAGCTATTCTCCTCCATCTTGTAGGCGAAGCACTTGTTAGAAGTCTCATACCTCGACACAGGCATGATTCTGAAATACCAATTTCAGCTCTTGGAACATCTCATATGCTCCATAGCGTTCAAAACATCTTTGAAGTCCCGGTTCTAAGCCATAAAGCATGGTGCACTAAACTATCAAGTAGTCATCATATTGAGCTAGCCAAAGGTTCATAACGTCTACATCTGCTCCTGCAATAGGTCTATCACCTAGCGGTGCATCAAGTACATAATTCTTCTATGCAGCAATGAGGATAAACCTCAGATCATAGACCCAGTCCGCATCATTGCTACTATCATCTTTCAACTTAGTTTTCTCTAGGAACATATACAAACATAGGGAAGCTACAACGCGAGCTATTGATCTACAACATAATTTACAAAATAGTATTAGGACTAAGTTCATGATAAATTAAAGTTCAATTAATCATATTACTTAAGAACCCCCACTTAGATAGACATCCCTCTAGTAATCTAAATGATCACATGATCCAAATTAACTAAATCATGTCCGATCATCACGTGAGATGGAGTAGTTTTAAATGGTGAACATCTCTATGTTGATCATATCTACTATGTGATTCACGCTCGACCTTTAGGTCTCCAGTGTTCCAGGCCATATTTGCATATGCTAGGCTCGTCAAGTTTAACCCGAGTATTCTGCGTGTGCAAAACTGGCTTGCACCCGTTGTATGTGAACACTAGCACATATGCCCATGCGTTGCAACGGAAGATATTTTTTTGCAAGAAGCATTCGGAGAGATAATTGATGTCCATCAAAACGGTCTCCAGAACAGTGGGGCGACAGAGCGGAGATATCTGGTGTTCTCACGGGTCATGTTTGGCCCGAGAGATCTTCATAGTACTGAGGTTGATCGGAGTGGCGGCCACTACCCAACTCGTGTCATTTTTTTTACTTCAGGTTCGCCTCCTTGTTGAGGTTGTGGTGACCTCCTATTTTTTTATAAAAAATGCGAGCATTTTTAAAAAATAAATCCTTAATTTCTGGAAAAAGGCAAACAAAACTTGAAATAGTAAGATTTTTTGAAATTCACGAACATTTTTTTGAAAACAGGAAACTTTTAAGGCGGAGAAACTAGCATTTTTTGAATTTGTGAATAGTTTTTAAAATGGAAACTTGTTTTGAACATTCAAAAACATTTTCCAAAATGTGTTTTTAATCACAAACATTGTTTTGAATTTGTGAACATTTCAGCAAATAGGAATATTTTTGAATTTCTATTATTTTAGAAAATGCAATTTTTTTAAAAAAATGACAAACAATTCTGTATTGGTTTTTTTAAATTCGAATATTTTTTGAATTTCGAACAAATTTGGAACAGGAATAAAATTAAAAGTTCCCAATATTTTTGAAAAGGGAACAAATTTGGAAATTCTGAAGATTTAACGAAAATGTGTACAAAAAACGAAATTTTGAAAAAAAATATATGGGAAAAAGAAAAAAATAACTTCAAAGGGGAAAAATAATAAGAAATGTATAATAAGAACAAAGATAAAAAGAGAATGGGCCGATCCAACGGTGTGCGACCTAAGCTCCAACTATATGCTGCTCCATACGACAAATAAGGTTTCCCAGCTGTGTGGGCAGGATATAAATGGGTGGCTTCTCTAGGCCTTAGTGCGTGCAGGCCCACGTACGAAATTATGGACAATTGTTTTTTCTTTTCTAGCAGATGGACCACAAAAAATTAGTACCACCTCGGATATTAAAAAATTGGTGGTGAACGGATGAAAAAATTGGATAAATGCACCTTGCTTTATTAGTAGGTATAGATAGAGTTTATCACACCCGATCATCACGTGGTATCTCGGCACGACGAACTGTAGCAACGGTGCATACTAAGGGAGAACACTTATACCTTGAAATTTAGTAAGGGATCATCTTATAATGCTACCGTCGTACTAAGCAAAATAAGATGCATAAAAGATAAACATTACATGCAATCAAAATATGTGACATGATATGGCCATCATCATCTTGTGCTTATGATCTCCATCACCGAAGCATCGTCATGATCTCCATCGTCACCGGTGTAACACCTTGATCTCCATCGTAGCATCATTGTCATCTCTCCAACTATTGCTTCTACGACTATCGCTACTACTTAGTGATAAAGTAAAGAAATTACATGGCGATTGCATTGCATACAATAAAACGACAACTATATGGCTCCTGCTAGTTGCCGATAACTTTGTTACAAAACATGATCATCTCATACAACAATTTATATCACATCATGTCTTAACCATATCACATCACATCAAGCCCTGCAAAAACAAGTTAGACGTCCTCTACTTTGTTGTTGCGAATTTTACGTGGCTGCTACGGGCTTCAAGCAAGAACCATCCTTACCTACGCATCAAAACCACAACGATTTTTCGTCACGTGTGCTATTTTAACCTTCAACAAGGATCGGCCATAGTCAAACTCGATTCAACTAAAGTTGGAGAAACAGACACCCGTCAGCCACCTATGTGCAAAAGCACGTCAGTAGAACCAGTCTCATGAACACAGTCATGTAATGTTGATCCGAGCTGCTACATCCAACAATACCGCCGAATCAAATTAAGACGTTGGTGGTAAGCAGTTTGACTATTATCGCCCACAACTCTTTGTGTTCTACTCGTGCATAAAACATCTACGCATAGACCTGGCTCGGATGCTACTGTTGGAAACGTAGTAATTCAAAAAAAATCCTAGGATCACGCAAGATCTATCTAGAAGATGAATAGCAACGAGATGGGAGAGTGTGTCCACGTACCCTCGTAGATCGAAAGCGGAAGCATTTAGTAACGCAGCTGATGTGGTCGAACGTCTTCACGATCCAATTGATCCAAGTACCGAACGTACGACACCTCCGTGTTCAGCACACGTTCAACACGATGACGTCACTTGAGCTCTTGATCCAATTGAGGATGATTGGAGAGTTCCGTCAGCACAATGGCGTGGTGACGGTGTTGATGATGTTACCGGCGCAGGGCTTCGCCTAAGCACTACGACGATATGACTGAGGTGTTAAACTATGGAGGGGGGCACCGCACACGGCTAAGAGAACAACTGTTGTGTTTTGGGGTGCCCCCTACCCTCGTATATAAAGGAGGGAGGAGGAGGATGGCCAAGGAGGGGCACCTATAGGGGGAGTACAACTAGGATTCCCAATCCTAGTTGGAGTCGCCATCCTATTCCAAGAGGGGGAGAGAGGGAAAGAGGTGGAGGAGAAAGAGGAAAGGGGGGCCCGCGCCCCCTCCCCTAGTCCAATTCGGTTTGGGCTAGGGGGGGGCTCGCACCTCCACCTGGCCGTTGCCTCCTCTCTTCCACTAAGGCCCATGAAGGCCCATTAATCACCCGAGGGGTTCCGGTAACCTCCCGGTACTCTGAAAAATGCCCGAACCATTCCGAAACCTTTCTGGTGTCCGAACATAGCCTTCCAATATATCAATCTTTATGTCTCTACCATTTCGAGACTCTTCGTCATGTCCGTGATCTCATCTGGGACTCCGAACAAACTTTGGTCATGAAAAACACATAACTCATAATAAAAATTGTCATCGAACATTAAGCATGCGGACCCTACAGGTTCGAGAACTATGTAGACATGATCGAGACACATCTCTGATCAATAACCAATAGCGTAACCTGGATGATCATATTGGCTCCTACAAGTTCTACGAAGATCTTTATCGGTCAAATTGCATAAAACATACTTTGTTCCCTTTGTCATCGGTATGTTACTTGCCCAAGATTCGATCGTCGGTATCATCATACCTAGTTCAATCTCAGATACCTCTCCGAAACACGGAGTGATAAATCCTAATCTTGATCTATGCCAACCCAACAAACACCTTTGGAGACACCTGTAGAGCATCTTTATAATCACCCAGTTACGTTGTGACGTTTGATAGAACACAAGGTGTTCCTCCGGTATTCAGGAGTTGCATAATCTCATAGTCTGAGGAACATGTATAAGTCATGAAGAAAGTAGTAGCAATGAAACTATAATGATCATGATGCTAAGCTAACGGATGGGTCTTGTCCATCACATTCTAATGATGTGATCCCGTTCATCAAATGACAACACATGTGTATGGTCAGGAAACATAACCATCTTTGATTAATGAGCTAGTCAAGTAGAGGCATACTAGGGACACTTTCTTTTGTCTATGTATTCACACATGTACTAAGTTTCCGGTTAATACAATTCTAGCATGAATAATAAACATTTATCATGATATAAGGAAATATAAATAACAAGTTTATTATTGCCTCTAGGGCATATTCCTTCATTTACAACTTTACATAACAGCCCTGTCACTACGGTAGGGGATTTACAAAAGATCAAAACTTGCATCAGAGTTACACTCTCAATGATGCAACATAAATTCCATGAATATGATGTACGCATTCAGACATGCTTTTGTCTACCCAACAAAAGCCCAAGTAATTATCATGATTTTGCCAATCAAAGAAGCACCATGACTAGCTGATTGCCTCAACTCTCATCACACTACAAATTCATATTTTACTACATATCAGAATTATAATCTTCTAGTTCCAGGAAGACAACAAACAATCTAGCACTTTTTTGTTAAATTTCTGCATTAGTTACTAGTTACCACTCTTTTAGTGGAAGTATACCACAGCCTAGTTAACATCCCTATTTCCACACCAGGTGAACTCAATTGTAGCACATGCACATACTTCTTTGAAAAAATTTAATAAGAGACATCATAGAACGCACCATATCTAATAAAGTACGATTATGAAGTTCGGACCCACCATTACTCTGTGGTGTTCCAGCTGGAGTGAGTTGTGAAACAATTCCATATTGTTTTAAATGAAGGCCAAACTCGTAACTCAAATATTCGCCTCCATGATTAGATCGTAGAAACTTTATTTTCTTGTCATGATGATTTTCCACTTCACTCTGAAATTTTTTGAACTTTTCAAATGTTTCATACTTGTGTTTCATCAAGTAGATATACCCATATCTACTCAAATCATCTGTGAAGGTCAGAAAATAATGATACCCGCCGCGTACCTCAACACTCATCGGACCGCATACATCGATATGTATTATTTCCAATAAGTCATTAGCTCGCACCGTTGTTCCGAAGAATGGAGTTTTAGTCATCTTGTCCATGATGCATGGTTCACAAGTATCAAATGATTAATAATCAAGTGATTCTAAAATCTCATCTGCATGGAGTTTCTTCATGCGCTTTACACCAATATGACCTAAAGGTAGTGCCACAAATATGTTGCACTATCATTATCAACTTTGCATCTTTTGGCATCAATATTATGAATATGTGTATCACTATGATCGAGATACAATAAACCATTCACATTGGGTGTATGACCATAGAAGGTTTTATTCATGTAAACAGAACAACAATTATTCTCCGACTTAAATGAATAACTATATTGCAATAAATATGATCCAATCATACTCATGCTCAACGCAAACACCAAATAAAATTTATTTAGGTTCAACACTAATCCCGAAGGTAGAGGGAGTGTGCGATGGTGATTGTATCAACCTTGGAATTACTTCCAACACACATCGTCACCTCGCCCTTAACTAGTCTTTGTTTGTTCTGCAACTCATGTTTCGAGTTACTAATCTTAGCAACTGAACTGGTATCAAATACTGAGGGGCTACTATGAACACTAGTAAGGTACACATCAATAACATGTATATCAAATATACCTTTGTTCACTTTGCCATCCTTCTTATCCGCCAAGTATTTGGGGTAGTTCCGCTTCTAGTGACCATTCCCTTTGCAGTAGAAGCACTCAGTTTCAAGCTTAGGTCCATCTTTGGGTTTCTTCACGGGAATGCCAACTTGCTTGCCATTCTTCTTGAAGTTTCCTTTCCATCCCTTTTCCCTTTTTCTTGAGACTAGTGGTCTTGTTAACCATCAACATTTGATGCTTTTTCTTGATTTCTACCTTCACCGATTTCAGCATCGCGAAGAGCTCGGGAATCATTTTTGTCATCTCTTGCATATTATAGTTCATCCTAAGTTCTAGTAGCTTGGTGATAATGACTAGAGAACTCTATCAATCATTATCTTATCTGGAAGATTAACTCCCACTTGATTCAAGCGATTGTAGTACCCATACATTCTGAGCACATGCTCATTGGCTGAGCTATTCTCCTCCATCTTGTAGGCAAAGTACTTGTCAGAGGTCTCATACCTCTCGACACGGGCATGAGTCTGAAATACCAATTTCATCTCTTGGAACATCTCATATGCTTCGTGGCGTTCAAAACATTTTTAATGTCCCGGTTCTAAGCTGTAAAGCATGGCGCACTAAACTATCAAGTAGTCATCATACCGAGCTTTGTCAAACGTTCATAACGTCTGCATCTGCTCTTGCAATAGGTCTGTCACCTAGCGGTGCATCAAGGACATAGTTCTTCTGTGCAGCAATGAGGATAATCCTTAGATCATGGACCCAGTCCGCATCATTGCTACTATCATCCTTCAACTTATTTTTCTCTAGGAAAATATCAAAAATGGGGGAGCTACAACGCGAGCTATTGATCTACTACATTATTTGCAAATACTATCAAGACTAATTTCATGATAAATTAAAGTTCAATTAATCAATTACTAATGAACTCCCACATAAATAAACATCCCTCAAGTTATCTAAGTGATACGTGATCCAAATCAACTAACCCATGTTCGATCATCACGTGAGATGGGGTAGTCATCAATGGTGAACATCTATGTTGATCATATCTACTATATGATTCATGTTCGACCTTTCGGTCTCCAGTGTTCCGAGGCCATGTCTGTACATGCTAGGCTTGTCAAGTTTAACCCAAGTATTTTGCATGTGTAAAACTGCCTTACACTCGTTGTATGTGAATGTAGAGTCTATCACACCCGATCACCATGTAGTGTCTCGAAACGACGAACTGTAGCAACGGTGCATACTAAGGGAGAACACTTTTACCTTGAAATTTAGTGAAGGGATCATCTTATAATGCTACCGTCGTTCTAAGCAAAATAAGATGCATATAAGATGCATATAAGATAAACATCACATGCAATCTGTGACATGATATGGCCATCATCATCTTGTGCTTTTAATCCATCTCCAAAGCATCGTCATGATATCCATCGTCACCGTCTTGACACCTTGATCTCCATCATTGCATTGTGGTCATCTCGCCAACTATTGCTAACTCATAGCGATAAAGTAAAGCAATTACATGGCGTTTGCATTTCATACAATAAAGAGACAACCATAAGGCTCCTGCCGGTCTCTGATAAATTTACAAAACATGATCATCTCACACAACAACGCATATCACATCATGTATTGACCTTATCACATCACAACATGCCCTGCAAAAACAAGTTAGACACCCTCTACTTTGTTGTTGCAAGTTTTACGTGGCTGCTACGGGTTTCTAGCAAGAACCATTCTTACCTACGGCAAAAACCACAATGGTGATTCATCAAGTTTGTTGTTTTAACCTTCTTCAAGGACCGACCGCAGTCAAATTCGATTCAACTAAAGTAGGAGAAACAGACACCTGCTAGCCACCTTTATGCAAAACAAGTTGCATGTCTGTCAGTGGAACCGGTTTCATGTACGTGGATATGTAAGGTAGGTCCGGGCCGCTTCATCCCAATATACCGCCGAATCAAAATAAGACATTAGTGGTAAGCAGTATGACTATCACCGCCCACAACTCTTTGTGTTCTACTCGTTCATATCATCTACGCATAGACCTGGCTCATGATGCCACTGTTGGAAATCGTTGCATGGAAAACAAAAAAATTCTACGCACATGCAATGATCTACCCATGGAGATGCATAGCAACGAGGGGGAAGAGTGTGTCTACGTACCTTCATAGACCGTAAGCGGAAGCGTTTTATAATGTGATTGATGTAGTCGAACTTTCTTCGCGATCCAACCAATCGAGTACCGAACGTACGACACCTCCGAGTTCTGCACACATTCGGCTCGGTGACGTCCTCCGCCTTCTTGATCTAGTAAGATGGCGAGGTAGTGGATGAGTTCCGACAGCACGATAGCGTGGTGATGGTGATGGTGAAGTGATCTCCGCAGGGCTTCGCCTAAGCACTACGAAAATATGATCGGGGGTGTAAATGGTGGAGGGGGCGCCGCACACGGCTAGGCAATTGTCTGTTGTGTGCTAGGCGCCCCCTCCCACATATATATAGGTGAGAGGGAGGGAGGAGCAGCCAAGGGGGGTTCCCAAGTAGGAGGAATCCTACTTGGGGTCTCTCCCAAGGTGGCGCCCCCTTTCCTTATTTGGAGCGCGAGGAAAGGCAGGGGAGGGTGGCGCCCCCTTCCTTTCTCCCATGAGAGGGAAAGGCAGGAGGGGCTAGCCCTCCCCTTTTTCCTTCCCTAGGGCCGTCCAGTCAAGAGGAGGGGCGCACCAGCCCCCTAGTGGGCTGGTATGTCCCTTCCTTTGGCCCATTAAGCCCATAAGTTGCTGGGGGGGGGAACACTTCTGGTGTCCAAATACCATCGTACTATATATTGATCTTTACCTATTGACCATTTCGAGACTCCTCGTCATGTCCGTGATCTCATCCGGGACTCCAAAAACATTCGGCCACCAAATCATATAACTCATATAACACTATATCATCAACGAACGTTAAGCGTGCGGACCCTACGCGTTCAAGAACTATGTAGACATGACCAAGACACCTCTCCGGTTAATAACCAATAGCGGAACCTGGATGCCCATATTGGCTCCCACATATTCTACGAAGATCTTTATCGGTCGAACCATAATGACAACATACGTAATTCCCTATGTCCATTGGTATGTTACTTGCTCGAGATTCGATCATCGGTATCTCTATACCTAGTTCAATCTCATTATCGGCAAGTCTCTTTACTCGTTCCATAATACATCACCTCGTGACTAACTCCTTAGTCATTTTCTTGCAAGCTTATGATGTGTATTACCGAGAGGGCCCAAAGATACCTCTCCGATACTCGGAGTGACAAACCCTAATCTTGATCTATGCCAACTCAACAAACACCTTCGGAGATACCTGTAGAGCATCTTTATGATCACCCAGTTATGGTGTGACATTTGATAGCACACAAGGTATTCCCCCAGTATCTAGGAGTTGCATAGTAATCTCATAGTCTAAGGAATATGTATTTGACATGAAGAAAGCAATAGCAATAAACTAAACGATCAATATGCTAAGCTAACGGATTGGTCTTGTCCATCACATCATTATTCTAATGATGTGATCTCGTTATCAAATGACAACACATGTCCATGGTTAGGAAACCTTAACCATCTTTGATCAACGAGCTAGTCTAGTAGAGGCTTATTAGGGACACGGTATTTGTTTATGTATCCACACATGTATTTAAGTTTCCTGTCAATACAATTCTAGCATGAATAATAAAACTTTATCATGATTAAGGAAATATAATAATACCATTTTATTATTTCCTCTAGGGCATATTTCCATCACTATTTTCCATCATATATTTTCAGATCTATAGACCAAAAACCCAAAAATACCTTGATGCATTTTCTTTGTTTTTACTAGGTAATTGTCCATGTGTTGCAACGGGGCACATAGACATGTTGCTAAAATTTCAGTGAGTTCTTTACATAATAACCGATTTAACATAAAAGGCTCTTTACCATCTATATCCTCCCAATATGCAAACCAAGTAGAATTGATACATACCATCGCAATTCAATTAGTGAAGCTCATGTCTAATTTCAGAAGCTAATGGCCAAGGAGCTGACAATTTTGTTTCTGAAGAGAAATGCATTGCATGTAGATCAGGGAAAAACATTTGTCTAGCTCTTCACCCGCTTCTCTCTGACACTTAGCTACATAGTCGCCACATCCTCTGAAGTCATGTGTAGCACAAAATATTCAGAAACCTTGCTGTTATCTGGAAACATAGGATTCAACAAGAGTATTGGTTATGAACATGCTGATAGTTTCAAGTATAACGTATACAAGCATATAACTCGCATGGCTCACATAATTTGCAATTCTCAACTGAGCCGGGGCACAACAAATTAGATTTACCTTTGGACAATGGCACAATGCCATACTTTGTGGTAACAACTAAAAACTTTAACGTTTTGGCTGAGATATTGCGACCACTTTGGATCATTCCCTTTTAACAAAAATGCTAGTGATCTTTCTCTGATTGTAGTATCCTCACAATTTAATATTTATTTCATATGCATTGAATCTAATAGAAAAAAAATAGTAACCATTTTCTGAACATGTATGCACGCAGGACCATCAATTAGATTCAGATACGAAGGTTGTGAAGAATTCAGAATCACAATACATCTAAACTGAGATCTGACTATTTCAGCAGCATGATTTCTCTAGATGATCATGGAGCATGAACTAATTTTATGGTGACTATGCATCATGCATGGATGGTTCGGATGGGAGACTGGGACAACAATTGTTTTTTACTTTAATAGGCTTTGGATTGTTGTGTTTCCTCTTTCTGTTCTTTCTTCAATTGGAACTTCACTACCAAAACCATATTACCTCCTGCCATGATCCGCACAAAGTTAGAAGAATGGTTCAATGTTGCACCAACTGCATCAAATCTGCAATGTACATACTGTATCAGTATTCAGTAGTCAATTTATCCCATGCAGTACACTAAAAAATTGCCAAAAAAGAGAAGAGGAGACCGTCTATCTTATAGAGTTGCAAGCTCATATTGTTGCTGCCCGTCTTGGCACCGCCCTCGTGTAGGAGGAGTGCATCGAGCTCGAGCTACATCAGGTCACCGGAATTGCGCATGACACGGAAGTGGAAGGGCTAAAGGGGGCACCCATCAGCGGTGCAGACTCTCTCCAAGTGTTGCCCAGTCTAACACCAAAGGGTACCTAGAGGACAGGGAGGAGTTTATTAGCAATCACCCAGGGCGGCGTCATTGGTAGGGCTGGCACGATCATTTGCCTCGAGAGAAGATAGGAGGGATCACCATGGCTAAGAGAGTACCATCCGGTGGGGTGAGCCACTACCCGTGCAGATCCAACGAGTCACGGGAGGAAGAGAGCGAGGAGTACGGATGGATGGATCGATTCGGTGGGGATGCGCATGATGGAGAGAGAGAGAGCAGCGATGGCGGCGGCGGTGAGCGCGTGCGGACAGAGGAGGGGTCGTAAGGAGAAAGGAGTATAGCGATGTACTGTATGTGGGCTTTGGCCTTTGGCCCATCTGTTGACGAGTGGAGGACAATCAACGAACAACATGCAATACGCTGGTGCCGGACGAAACATAAGGGGGGAGAGGGAACATTACATTTCTTTTAGATAGTAGAGAAGATTTTGTTTTTATGTTTTAGTAATCTTTTATATCTATCTCTATCAGATCTCATCCTTTCAATTGATCGTGAAGGGATTGACAACCCCTTTATCGCATTGGGTGCAAGTGTTTGATTGTTTCTGCATGTGCATAGATTGGAGACTTGCTTGTACCTCCTACTGGATTGATACCTTGGTTCCCTAACTGAGGGAAATACTTATCTCTACTTTGCTGCATCACCCTTTCCTCTTCAAGGGAAAAACCAACGCAAGCTCAAGAAGTAGCAAGTCCTAACACGGAAGGAAAAAAACTATAGCGCCCGATACGAGAATTTCCGTCGATGCAAGGACGAACCATGGGCTAGGATGGGGAAAAGAGAAAACGGCTAGGAAATTGAGCATAGAGGCCAGGGATTTGATCCTGGCGCCTAGGCTAATAGGGCATCTAGGGTTTGTTTTCCGAAAAGCTAGTTTTGAAGCTTTGAAACACCGATTGAATTCCTTGAAAACTATTGATGCGGTTATATGGTAAGACATTGGGTTCTATTGAAATGTGATCGATCTCTTTAAACTTGAGATGCGGTGCGGTCCCCACAAGTATTGAGCATGCATCCATTCTGCCATTCAAGGATTTTTGTTTTCGAAAACTTTTCCAAAAACATATTTCTCATAACATGAACTAAATATATAGGATAACATGTTTACCTTCTCGATACAATACATATCATAGAACTTAGCAAACATAAAACATAACTAACCTAGGCTCATGCTTCAAGGTCGTCGATAATGGTGCAACTACAAGCCGGCGATGGAGGATGCTGCGTTGAAAGATGCAAGTTTGCCATGAACGTGACCCTACTGGCGAGGACAGCGATGCATGGGCAGGCTTTCCATCGAGTAGGTGGGAAGAGAGATGAGTGAGTGAAGGAGGTAGATCAGACAACATGTATGTTTTGCACCGGTCAATGCATGAACCGACCGATCCTTACCTGGTGAAAGGACACGTGGTGCCCCCATGTGTGGTTTTGGTAATTGATTCCATTCTCTATGGACTAATGGTTGCATTGAGTTATATTTGAAGGATTTGGCCATAGGCATTTCTTGAAGTCCATGTGTTGGTTTCAAGTTTATGAGTTGACCAAGGTGCTATTAAGGAATTATCCAAAGTTTGGTCATGTGAGTGTTGAGCTTATTGCAAGCATGTCTTGAAGAAGAAGATTGTGTGATCATTCATGTTTACCTTCAAGACATCATCCAAATGAAGAGAGTTGGAAAGATTCAAGGTTGATCAAGACTATCTACAAAGAGTGATTCAAGTTGATCAACACACAAAGCATAGAAGATGTACCAAGTGGGATCAAGTGATCTCATGGTATGGTAAGCATTGTCCATTACGCTTTTGTGTACTAACTCGTGGTCTATGTGAGAGTTCTATGTGGGTTTAGGTACGTTTCCATGGGCTTGCATCAAGAGGTTGATGCCATACAACCCATGGAAGATGACATCAAGTGGTGATCATCATCAAGATTGTCGTGTGCAAGTTCAAGTGGAGCATCATGAAGAGATCAAGTGCTTGAAGCTTGTCGTCCATTATGGTGACAATGGACTTGTGAAGATGTGCCGAAGGGTGGCTCACCCATAGTGGAGTATGGGGGAGCAATCAACTAGTCTTCATTGACCCAACACAATCAAGAAAGGTGGTCCATCTTGAGGAGGACAAGATCGTCATCATCTAGCTCAAGTGGATCATGCGCAAGGCAAATGTTTCCCCTTGATAGGTTTTCTGTTTTACTGGTCTCATGATGGTAGTTCGGAGACCGGGTTATAGGATTGATCGTCGTACTATCAATGGGGGCTATCAAGTTGGTAGCTTGATCGTATCATTCGTAGAGAGCTCAAACCATTGCATCCTTGCATCATTTTTCTTGGTTCTTGTTTGGTGTTTCTCTTTGTGAGTTTTAGAGCTTATGGTCATCTTCATGACAAGCTCGAGTTCATCGAAAACGGAGTTCGCATGCATCTTCTATGATGTTTTCGATGTTGGAGGTTATGTTGGTTCTTCTTTGTTGGAGATTTCACTCTTCTATATGTTTGGCATACCTCCCCTGCCTATAGTACTCGTCATCTTCTATCCAACAAGCTTGAGTTTTCTCAATTCTGAGCTCATTTGCAAAAGTTGTGGCAGTTCTGATTTTCCTAGAGCATTTGTTTTGCTTGGAAGTGGCATAGGAGAGGTGCCAGCAGTAGTACCGCGGCCTAGAGCGGAAGTACCGCCGAGAGCAATAGGAGGTAATACCGCTGTATCAGCGGTAGTACCGCCTAGAGCATCAGGTGGTACTACAGCTCCGGTTCTGCTCTAGTACCGCCTCGACTCGAGACCTGCGTTTCTCGTGTCGGGTTCAGCGGTAGTAGGAGCAGCAGTACCGCTCATAAGCGGTAGTACCGCACCTACCGCCGCTACTAGTGCCGCTAAAAGGCCCTCTCCTCTGTCCCTTCTCCCGTCTCCTTCGTAGGTGCAGGGCCGGTCCTGAGATTTTGGGGGCCCGGGGCGAGACCAAAATCCGGGGCCCTTAATGTAGACATTATAACAATAAAAATGTTGCTCAATTTTTTTAAATATGCATACGTATGAAATATTACCAATAACATTTAAATGCATCCAAAATCAGTATATATATTATCTACAAATGTCCTAATCCATCATGTGCTCATGATCTCTGATTCCTGCTAATGGTAGACTTGAAGATCTTATAGTAGAAGCAAAAAAACTTTGTCGACGTTTTTGGAATAAACTCCTACTAATGCTAGACTTGAAGATCTTACAGCAGAAGCAAAAAGCTTTGTCGACATCTTTTGAATAAACTACTCATTTTTTATCATGTTCCTACCCACTGGTTAATTTCCTATGATAATGAGCATATGAAAAATGTCTTTCTGCATCATCTAGATGGTATGACATTTTTTGTCTTCTATCTTAGACCCTTTCTCAACTAATATGTGTGTTTTTTTTATCAAGATTATCCCAATGTTTTTCATAAATATTAGTAGTATAAACTGGTTGTTCATGATCACTACCTGACTGTGCATTACATACAATGAATTACCTACGTACATGACCAGAGCCACTTACGTTATTATTGTTGTTGGTGGTGTTGACATTTTCTTCTCGCTGATCAAATTCTGAATTGCCATTAGTTGGTTGCCCTTCCTCTATGGCAACTATGCCAACTCCCTTAGAAAAATATATGATATTTTTGCACTGTGGTTGTACTAATTCATCCACATCTTTCTTCCTTTTCCTTTCATTGCTACCAGATTGATACTTTCTTATGGATGATAGGATAAGACACAATTCTCACAATAAAGAAAAAATTGCATCAATTAACAATTGTTGAACAATGCCGATGTGCCGGCTATTCATCTAGGCGACTAGGAACCTCAATATGAATAGAAGATATACCTCGGATGGTCGAATCATTGATGGACGGAAGTAAAGCAGGGTTCCGATGGCCCCAACGAGGCACGAAACTGAAACCGGCGGTCGATCTGAATTAGGGAGGAAAAATCGATTTAGAAGAAAGAGGGAAAAGGAGCACCGAACTTGCAGTCGCAAAGAGATGAAGGGTCGACGCCGGCTGAGAAATTGGGAATCGTTGCGTGAAATACCTGCATGATGGAATAGGAAGGGATCAATCAGTTTATTTTTTAAGACATGCACGTACTAACCTATATAGAAATGAATCAGAGAGGATCAATCAATCCCTTTTTTCGACGTGCATGTATCAACGAATCGATCGTTGGCTCCCTTGCTCGCTAGGAGTAGATGCGTACTCCCTCCGTTCCGAATTACTTGTCTTAGATTTGTCTAGATACGGATGTATTTAGCACTAAAATGAGTCTAGATACATCTGTATCTAGACAAATCCAAGACAAGTAATTCGGAACAGAGGGGGTACATTCCATTGTGCTGCGTGAGGCCCAGCTATCTATCCCATAGAATTTTTTGACCAAAAATTTGTTGGGCCATAGCCTACATGTATATCTAGGGAGGGGCCCCTGGATCTTGGGGACCCGGGGCGGCCGCCCCCCTGCCCCCCCTCAGGGCCGGCCCTGCGTAGGTGTGATGTGCGGTCCAAGCGGCAGTACTGCTAGGCCAAGCGGCAGTATCGCTGCGACCAACGGTAGCCTTGAGCGGTAGTACCGCTCACTGCGGGCTGAATGAGGGGATAACGGTTGGATTTTTTTCCCACCTATAAACGGGGGCCTTCTTCCCCATTGAGCCTCATCCCTTCAGCTCGAGTTCTTCCCCCATTATTGACCTTCTTCGAGCTTGCTATCTCTCAATCCCTCCATGGATTCTTGCTAGTTTTGGGGGGGGGGGAGAGGAGATCTAGATCCACATTTCCACCAATCACTTTCTCCTCTATGTGAGGGGAACCCCTTGGATCTAGATTTTGGAGTTCTTGGTGTTCTCCTTCTTGTTCTTCCTCTCTTTTTCCTCCATAGCTTTGTTTCTTTGGTGGGATTTGAGAGTGAGGTACTTGGGCACTCCGTGTGCCCTTGCCATTGCATCAGTTGCATCGGTTTGAGTTCTCCACGGTGATACGTGGAAGTTACAAGTTGAGAAGCTTATACTCTTGGGTGCTTGGTACCCTAGATCTTGTTCCTCTTGGGTGCTTGGGCACCCTAGACGGTTAGTGGTCTTCGGAGCTTAATCATTGTGGTGTAAAGCTCTGGGAAAGCGTTTGGGTCTCCAATTAGGTTGTGGAGATTGCCCCGAGCAATTTGACGGGTACCGGTCACCGCCCCCATGGGTTGCCAAAATATACGGGTTCAGTGACCGCCCCCAAGGGTTGCCAATGTGTACGGGTTCGGTGACCGCCCTCAAGGGTCCCTTAGTGGAATCATGACATCTTGCATTGTGCGAGGGCGTGAGGAGATTACTGTGCCCTAGTGGCTTCTTAGGGAGCATTGTGCCTCCACACCGCTCCAAATAGAGATTAGCATCCGCAAGGGTGTGAACTTCGGGATACATCATCGTCTCCACGTGCCTTAGTTATCTCTTACCTGAGCCCTTTATTTATGCACTTTACTTTGTGATAGCCATATTGTTTTTTGTCATATATCTTGCTATCACCTAGTTGTTTATATTGCTTAGCACAAGTTGTTGGTGCACATAGGTGATCCTAGTTGTTGTAGGTTTTGTGCTTGACAAATTAACCGCTAGGTTTATTCTGCATTTGTTCAAGCCTAAACTGTAATTATTTTAAAGTGCCTATTCACCCCCCCCCCCTCTAGGCGACATCCATGATCTTTCACCAGGAATCAGCCGGTTGACGGCTAGCAGTCGCCTTTGATTATTCTTTGTTTTCTTTGTGTCTTGTAATAAAGGTCGTTATTGTCTGAAGGGCGAAAAGGGAGCCAATTATGTCGACATTGAAGACATATGCCCTTGGAATATCAAGCTAAATAGACCAACAACTTTATGTTGTTGGTCATATTGCATTAGATTACCGTTATAATGATTTGGTAGTTCTGACCTTCACGTTTCTCGTGAGCTAGTAAAGTAATCTCATTTTGAAAACATCACACAAGATTATATGAAGGACCTGTAGCAATCGAGGAAGGACAATATAAGAGCAATGTCGACCAGTCATTGTCAGCTGAACTAGACGCACTTGCAGATATGCAATTTTATAAGTCATTCATACGTCTCCAATGTATCTATAATTTTTTATTGTTCCATGCTATTATATTACCCGTTTTGGATGTTTATGGGCTTTACTTTACACTTTTATATCATTTTTGGGACTAACCTACTAACCGGAGGCCCAGCCAGTATTGCTGTTGTTTTTCCTATTTCAGTGCTTCGAAGAAAAGGAATATCATACGGAGTCAAAATGGAATGAAACCTTCGGGAGCGATCTTTTTGGAACGAACGTGATCTAGAGGACTTGGAGTGGAAATCAAGAAACAAGGGAGGCGGCCACGAGGGTGGAGGGTGCGCGCCCTGTCACGCCCAATATGCGACCCTATCCAAAAAGAACTCGACGGTCCCACCAAGGATAGACCCGCATATTGAAACGCTTTTACAAGGTGGATATCATTACATCAATAGTACATAATAGATGGGGATACATACATAAGGCATACAATGCCACACGAATACAACATCATCTTACATAAGAGCATCATCCAAATACGGATGAAACACAAACAGAAACTCAAACGACATCCACCCTGCTAGCCCAGGCTACCGACCTGGAACCTATCCCCTGATCGAAGAAGCAGAAGAAGAACTCAACGCAAGCAAGCATCGCTCTCGCGTCATGATCATCGCATAACCTGTACCTGCAACTGTTGTTGTAGTAATCTGTGAGCCACAAGGACTCAGCAATCCCATTACCATGGGTATCAAGACTAGCAAAGCTTAATAGGAAAGGAAGAAGTAAAGTGGTGAGGTTGCAGCAGCGGCTAAGCAAGTATGGTGGCTAACATACGCAAATAAGAGCGAGAAGAGAAGCAAAGGAACGGTCGTGAAGCTAGCAATGATCAAGAGGTGATCCTGAACACCTACTTATGTCAATCATAACACAGAAACCGTGTTCACTTCCCGGACTCCGCCGAAAAGAGACTATCACGGCTACACACATGTTTGATGCATTTTAATTCGGATCTGGTGTCAAGTTATCTACAACCGGACATTAACAAATTCCCATCTGCCCATAACCGCGGGCACGGCTTTCGAAAGTTTAAACCCTGCAGGGGTGTCCCAACTTAGCCCATGATAAGCTCTCGCGATCAACGAAGGATATTCCTTCTCCCAGGAAGACCCGATCAGACTCGGAATCCCGGTTTACAAGACATTTCGACAATGGTAAAACAAGACCAGCAAGACCGCCCGATGCGTCGACAATCCCGATAGGAGCTGCACATATCTCGTTCTCAGGGCAACACCGGATGAACACTACGTACAACTAAAACTAACCCTCAAGTTTCCCCGAGGTGGCGCTGCAAGTGGCTCTGGTTCGGACCAACACTTAGACAAGCACTGGCCCGGGGGGGCTATAATAAAGATGACCCTCGGGTTAATTACTCCCAAGGGAAAATTAGGTGGTGGTGAGGCAAATGGTAAAACCAAGGTTGGGCCTTGCTGGAGGAGTTTTATTCAAAGCGAACTGTCAAGGGGGTCCCATAAATTACCCAACCGCGTAAGGAACGCAAAATCCAGGAACATAACACCGGTATGACAGAAACTAGGGCGGCAAGAGTGGAACAAAACACCAGGCATAAGGCCGAGCCTTCCACCCTTTACCAAATATATAGATGCATTAATTAAATAAGAGATATTGTGATATCCCAACATAATCCTGTCCACCATGGGCAATCTTCCACTTCACCTACAACTAACAACGCTATAAGAGGGGCCGAGCAAAGCGGTAACATAGCCAATCAATGGTTTGCTAGGAGGGGTGTCAAAGGTTAGAGGTTCATGGCAATTTGGGAGGCTTGGGGAGCAAAAGATAGGTAGCACAGCATAGCGATAGAACGAAGCAACTAGCATAGCAATGATAGTAGTGAGATCCAGGGTAGCGGTCATCTTGCCTGAAATCCCGCAAGGAAGAAGAACGAGTCCATGAAGAAGATGAAGCCACGAAGACGAGCCAAGCGTAGACGAACGAATCCTCACGATCGCAACGAAACAGGAACTAACAAGAAGAAGCACACAACATGGTAAACACACCACACATGAACAAGACATGATGCACAACCAAGCATGATGCATGACAAAGCTACATGAAGCTACTCATGGCAAGGGATGATGCAAAGAAGAGCAACACATCAAAGCAAGTTTAAATGAGGCCGGGAACAACATATAACAATTCCGGTAAGTCCTCATATGCAAATTTCGAAATTGGTTCAGATCTGAATAAACCTTATGTTCAAGTTGTTAAACAGCAAGTTAAGATGCACCAAGATGATCTACACGAGATTCTAGTCAAGTTACATATAAAGTTCATTTAATTCGGAGCTACGGCCTAGAAGATATGAGCAAAACAAGTTAAGCATGGCATTGATGCAAAATGCATACAAACATCAAGCAAACACCTCAAAACAAGGATGCAACATGATAATATGAAACTACATGCAAAATCAAGCAAGTTTCATATAGAGCACACTCAAAACGGAGCAACGGTGCAACACATACACTCTATACAAGGCATAACAACAATCTGCCCAAAACAGCAACTAGGCATCTTGCAAGCATCAAAATAACATGCTACAGGACCTCAACAAGAAAACAAAAGGCATGGGCATGATGTACAGGTAAAGCATTACAAAACATGAACACTAAGCTATCTCCAGAAATCACTATAACATGCTCAAACACACATGGCAAGATTGCAAATAATATCAGTTCAGACTTTACAAAAAATAACATCAGGTTGCAATGTTTAGAGCTATCAAACGACATGTTACAGGAACTTAACATGGCAAAAAAAGGCATAGCATGAATTTACTAATTGCATATAACAAAAGTCCCTTACTGACCAAGAACCAAAAGGGCACAGAAAATATGATGGCACCCATGTAAACATAGCAAGTTATATGACAGATTCATACATGGCAGAAACAACAATAAGTAGGCATGTTGGTGAGCTTGAACCACTCACCACAGAGCAATACATGGCATGGCAAGGCAACCAACAGTAAGAGACATGTTTATGAAGCTAAGCATGGCAATAGCAAGTTCATAGGGTGCATGGATCACTAGGAAATCACATGGCAAAACTGAACTTCATGTTAACAGGCTGACAACAACATTATTTAGCAACTTTGGAGCAAGATTATAGAAAGCTACAGCAAGCTATAAATGCAACCAGGGGCATGGATGGATAGCTCATAACCATAAGTACAAAACATCCTTACTGAAGTAACTCAAAATAAGCATGGATCTCTCTGTAGCATCAAGTTTACATGGCATAAAAATAACAGCAGAACAGGGACTGAAATCAGCAACATCACGAGGCCTAGTTTACATGCTTGTGCTAGTCACCACATTGATCACAAAAATACATGGCATACACCCCTGTAAATATGGCATGGCATAGTTCAAAACATATGTAGACATCAACCTCATAGAATGCACACATCAAACATGGCAAAAATGACAAATGAGCAAGTTATAACAGTTTCAGCAGATCAACAGCAACATGCACTCTTGCAACGATGACTCAGGCATCAAGATGAACTCAAATGAACATGATGAAATGGAATGAGATGAAGTACTCGTCGAGACGAACAATTTTACATATTACACGCACGAAACGGAGCTACGGATGCAGAGATATGATGCGATGAACATGGCATGATAATGTCAACATCACAGGGACTTAGAAGAAATATCACCTCCGGATCTGGGGTTGATCCGGGCGCGGATTTCAAGGCTCGCCGGAGATGACGGTGGGGAGGCGGCCGGCGAGGTTCTTCGGGCCGAATCCGGCCGGAGGAGGCGAGGGAGAGGCGCGGCGGCGCGGCCGAAGGCCGGGCGGCGCCGTGAGGAGGCGCTCGGGGCGCGGGCTCCCGCGGGGAGCGGCGGCGGCGGCGCTAGGTGGAGGGGCCGAGGCGGCGGCGAAGGGCAGAGGCGGCACCAGGGCCGGGCTCCGACGAGCGCGGGAGCTCGCGGGCGCGGGCGGTTGGGATCCGGTCACCGGCGCTGAAGGCGACGGCGGACGGCGGCGCAGAGCGGCGGGAGGCGACGCTCGGGTCGCGGCGGCGCGCGGGCCGGGAGGGCCCCGCGCGGGCCTGGCGGGCCGACGGCGGAGGCGGGCGGCGCGGCGCTACGTGGCAGGCTGCGGTTGGCCGGACAGCGGCGGGCGGACGTGTCCGGCGGCGCTGAGGAGGTGGATCTATGGTTTGGGGGGATTAGACCGCGAATTTCGGGGGGAGGGGCATATTTATAGGTAGAGGGAGCTAGGAGACTCCAAATGAGGAACGGTTTTCGCCCACACGATCGTGATCGAACGACCGAGAGCATGGAGGATAGTTTGCTGGGTTTTGGCCCACTTTGGAGGGGGTGTTGGGCTGCACACAAAAGAGGCTTTTACGGTTACCCGGTTAACCGTCGGAGTACCAAACGACCTCCAAATGGCACGAAACTTGACAGGCGGTCTACCGGTGCTATACCAAGGCCGCTTGGCAAATCTTGGGCCATTCCGAGAAAGTTTAACACCCGCTCACGAAAAGAGGCAAAAGGGGGACGCCGGAGGACATAGGAGTGCCGGATTGCAATACAGACAACGGGGAAAATGCTCGGATGCATGAGATGAACACGTATGCAAAATGAAATGCACATGACGACATGATATGAAATGCATAAGATGACATGGCAAAATGCAACACGCAAGCAAATGACATGGCAACAATGACGAATAATTGGAAGACACCTGGTGCATCGAATCCGGGGCTTTGCAACACTCCTGCACTAACAAGAGATCTCGTCCCGAGATCTTAAGACCGAGACGGAAGGGAAAAAGGGATGAGGTGAAACAAGAACTCAAGAGAAGAAGCAAAGAATCAAGAGCACTCGAGAAGAAGAGATGAACGACGAGAATGACAGGAATTGAAAGCTCACGGAATCAGGTAGACTATGAAACCACTCCGGTTAGAACGAGATAAGAAACGAATAAGACTGAAAGGATTTAGGCATCACTCCAGCTAAAACATGGAGGAATAGAGCACGAACTTGAGAGGATGGAATGATACTTGATGAACTCTTGCAGAATGAATTAAATCATGACGATCTACCGTGAAGAACTTCGGTAAAATAAAGGATGATGATTTAGAATTCAAGTATGGAAAGAATAAGATTAAGGCCTTGTGATGATATAGATGGGGTTTCCGACGAGATGGCCGAGGAAAATTTGGACTCCGGAAATGAAAAGATGAAACACTTGAAACTACAATTTATTCATCAAGAACAAACTCCGAAGGAAGGGATTACTCACTTGGATGAAATAAGAATAAGATTTATTGTATGCTTATCCTTCATCAAATTAAATTGATGACAAGCAATGGATTTTTTGCATACTACTTATTCTTCTTGAAAAGGATTGAGGGGGGGTATAGCACAAAACTTGAGAAAGTCCTCATGAACCACCGGTCGGATTCGAAAGAACGAATGAATTGATATGATAATCAAGGAAAAAGAATCTTGAGCGAACCACCGTGAGAATTCGAAAATGGCTGATGAAAGAGACTGAATCACCGGGAAGAATTAGAGAAGCACGAAGATACTTGAGGGAATTAAAATGCAAGAGAACAAAGGGATCGCGAACTGATTGAAGAATACTTGAACGAAGCACCGGGATAAATAGCGAACGATAACTAGAATGATGGCCTTTGGTGAAAGAAATGGAAAAAACAACTTCTGACATACTCCGGAAGAATGAAAAGCGAAGGGGTTGAGTCAACAATGAAAATGATTTGAAATTGATCTTGGAAAAGATCTGACTGATGAAATTCATACTTACGTCAAACTTCGAAAAGGATTTGAGAATAGCTCCAGGAAATTAGAAGAGTTGGGTAAGATCTTGGGAAAAGACCTGTGGGTTAGGGCCACTAAAGAGAAAAACACCGTTGGAAAGGGACTGTTGAAGAGATAGATGATGCACCGGAACAATTGAAATATTTGAATGAGGTGACAACCTCGAATTAATTGGAACACATACGAATCTCTTGAGATGTCTTGAACACTCCGGAAGGATAAACTGGCGAGAGGCGAATGAGCAAAGGGAAATATTTGAGCTGAGGGAAAGAATACGATCGACAACGAAAAACTTGAATTGAATCCACCGAAGAAGAAAAAGAGATGAAGAATGTCAAACGAGACGAGAATTCACTGGTTGAAATAATTGAGGGAAGACTGAAGAGGCTCCGTACGAATGGAATTGATGGTCGAAAGAGATTCAGGCTCCGGGAAGAAGAGAGTGGGAGGGCGGGAAAACAAAGGCAACTTGGAAGGGGGAACCGACGAATATCTTGAAGAGAAAACACCGATTGAAAGAATGCAAATGCGCCGCACGAGTAGGATGGATACTCGATTACGAACTCCGACTCCGAGATGAAAAAGGGGTGGGCGGGTGGGAAAAACAACAACTGAGGATTGAACTTGGAAACGATGAAGAGGCTCGAGTCAACTTGACGAGAAATGCACCGGATGAAAAGAGATGAGAACCAACAAACGTAAAACCAACTGCGTGAACCTAAAGAAAAATTTGAAAGGGAAGAGAAATAATTTAAAACACCTACGTCAAGATTTCTGTAACGCCCCGAGACCGACGCTCCAGAAGACTTCCATACATTTCGTGTTCGCTGTGTGTTTTATTTTTTGTTTGTCACATTCATCATGTCATCATGAGCATTGCATCACATGTTTTCTGAAAAACTTGCACCTGTGGATGGTTGCCGCTTCTTCCTCGTCTCTGTTGACCTTTCTCAAGACCGACCATTTGTTTGTTGTCCGGCCATTTGAACCTCTCTACATAGTGCACCGACCCCTCGCGCACGTCCGAAAGTTGTCCCGAACCTGACCCGCTCAGTCATCTCCGTTGGATTCGAATCATCCCCTAACATCCCGAAAATATCTGCGTTTCTCCATTGGACTCCCCTAACCTTTTATTCTCGATCATCCGGTCGTGATCCGATGGTCCAAATGCCACCCGTACCTACCACCTACTATATAAATAGTCCTAACCCTAAAATCTAGGGACTTTGTCCCTTCACCCGCCGCCGCACTCCCCACCAAATCCCCCGTCGGGATCCTCCCAGATCCCCTCCGCTCCAACCAGCCATCACCGAAACTTCCAAACCCATCGCTCCACTCCCTTTCTCTCCTCCCTTGGCACCCGGAGCTCCAGATCGAGATGGGCTCGATCCCAAGCAGCCAGCCACCTCCGGCCTCGAGCAGTTGGCCACCAGAGTTCGAGGTCTCGCAGCTCCTCGTTTCATCTTCCCTCCCTTCTCTCTGCTTTCTTTCCCTTCCCCGTTCTCAACTCTCTCTTTCTCTATCCCGTTTTGGATAGGGAACCGAAGGAGGCCGCCATGGCCTTGGAGTTTCACAACCGCCCCGTCGCCTGGATCCATTGCTCCGCGCCCGTCCAAGGCCTCCTCTGCTCGAGCATCACCTCTCTCTGTTCACATCACCGTCGACCACCACCAGCAGGACCAGCCCCGTCGCCCCTCTCCTTCCTTCCTCCATTTCTTCTCTCTTGCTCCCTCTGATGGTGCCTGACACCGCCGTTTTTTGCAGGGCCCCGCGCCCCTACCTCTCCTTTCCCCGTTCCCTTCCTCGATTTGTCTCTTTCTGAAACTCTCTCCCTCGTTTTACAGAGGATAGGTGCTGCCTTCTTTAGCTCCGCCCGCAAGTCGTAGCCGGACCCGCCTCCATCGGCCTCCGTTCGGTACACCGCTGGCGGGATCTGCTCGCCGCCTCGCTGACCCGTCCCCGGCCACCGGTGCCCTCGCCGGAGGCCACCAGCACCATCGCAGTCCCGCGCCTCTTCTTCCCCTTTGTCCCCTGCTTCAGGTCGAGCAGCGCTCGCTGCCTGGCTCGCGTCTCCGCATCGACCACAACCCCGCGTTGACCAAGGCCCAACGCGCCCCAACCGGCCTCCTCCAGCCTCGCGCCCTCTTGGGCCCCCTCCTCTAAGCCGGCCCAGTTCCTTGGCCCAATGTGAGCAGCTCCCCTAGCCCCTCCAGTTTCGGCCCATAACCTGTTTTTTTCTGTCCAACGATTTTGCCATTTATCCAGAGAGTTGCTATTTTACAGAAAAACCCCTAATGTTCATGCATATAATAACTCATTAACCGTGCATCGGTTTAAAATGATTAAAACATGTAAAATGCTTAGAATTTTGTGTAGAGTAATAATTTGTCACTTTCATCCATGTTTAAAATGTTTAAACTTGCTGTTTATTTAATTTTGCATAAATGCCATGTTAAAATGATGTATTTCATAACTAAATAACCGTAACTCCAATTTTAATAAACTTTATATGTAAATGGGGTGGAAAAATGCCTAGTTTAACATGTTGCACTTAATTTTACTGTTTAACAACAATAAAATATGTTTTAGGGCAGAACAGTAGCAAATTCATAAATTGCATATGAGGATTTTCCGGAAATGTTGTTTGTTGTTCCGGCCTCATTTAAACTTGCCTAAATAGTTCGTTTACTTTTGTTACACCCCTTGCCATGTTTAAAAACATTTAACATTGTTGTGTATCTAAACAAGAGCGAACTAAATAACTCGGATGTGGTGTTTCGTCAATATGCAACTCGTTGCATATTGAGCTCCACTTAACTTGTAGTATTGTTTGTTGCACTTTGCCATGCCATGCCTCATTAAACCGGGCATGCATCATACTTGTTTGTGCATCATGCCATGTTTATGCTTGTGCATTTACCATGGTGTTTGTTTCTTTCCGGTGTTGCTTCTTAGTTCCGGTAATGTTGCGATTGTGAGGATTCGTTCGACTACTCCCGTTCGTCTTCTTCATGGACTCGTTCTTCTTCCTAGCGGGATTTCAGGCAAGATGACCGCTACCCTAGATCTCACTACTATCATTGTTATGCTAGTTGCTTCGTTCTGTCGCTATGCTGCGCTACCTATCACCTGTTTATCAAGCCATCCCAAATTGCCACGAACCTCTAACCTTTCACACCATTCCTAGCAAACCATTGCTTCGCTATGTTACCGCTTTGCTCAGCCCCTCTTATAGCATTGTTAGTTGCAGGTGAAGTTGAAGATTGCTCCATGATGGACAGGATTATGTTGGGATATCACAATATCTCTTATATTATTAATGCATCTATATATTTGGTAAAGGGTGGAAGACTCGGCCTTATGCCTGGTGTTTTGTTCCACTCTTGCCGCCCTAGTTTCCGTCATACCGGTGTTATGTTCCCGGATTTTGCGTTCCTTACGCGGTTGGGTGATTTATGGGACCCCCTTGACAGTTTGCTTTGAATAAAACTCCTCCAGCAAGGCCCAACCTTGGTTTTACCATTTGCCTCACCTAGCCCTTTTTCCCTTGGGTTTCCGGAGCCCGAGGGTCATCTTTATTTTACCCCCCCCCCCCCCCCCCCCCCCCCCCCGGGCCAGTGCTCCTTCGAGTGTTGGTCCAACCTGAGCGATGTCCGGCGCCCCTTGGGCAACCAGGGTCTATGCCAACCCGACGTCTTGCTCATCTGGTGTGCCCTGAGAACGAGATATGTGCAACTCCTATCGGGATTTGTCGGCACATCGGGCGGCTTTGCTCGTCTTGTTTTACCATTATCGAAATGTCTTGTAAACCGGGATTCCGAGTCTGATCGGGTCTTCCTGGGAGAAGGTATATCCTTCGTTGATCGCGAGAGCTTATCATGGGCTAAGTTGGGACACCCCTGCAGGGTATAAACTTTCGAAAGCCGTGTCCGCGGTTATGTGGCAGATGGGAATTTGTTAATGTCCGGTTGTAGATAACTTGACACCAGATCCGAATTAAAATGCATCAACCGCATGTGTAGCCGTGATGGTCTCTTCTCGGCGGAGTCCGAGAAGTGAACACGGTTTTGGGGTTATGTTTGACGTAAGTAGGAGTTCAGGATCACCTCTTGATCATTGCTAGCTTCACGACCGTTCCTTTGCTTCTCTTCTCGCTCTTATTTGCGTATGTTAGCCACCATATATGCTTAGTCGCTGCTGCAACCTCACCACTTTACCCCCCTTTCCTTTCCCTTTAAGCTTTCCTAGTCTTGATACCCATGGTAATGGGATTGCTGAGTCCTCGTGGCTCACAGATTACTACAACAACAGTTGCAGGTATAGGTTTATGCAATGATCATGATGCGAGAGCGTTGTTGCTTGTTTTGGAGTTCTTTTTCTACTTCTTCTTCGATCAGGGGATAGGTTCCAGGTCGGCAGCCTGGGCTAGCAGGGTGGATGTCGTTGAGTTTCTGTTTGTGTTCATCCGTAGTCGGATGTTGCTCTTATGTATTGTGATGTTGTATTCATGTGGCATTGTATGCCTTATGTATGTATCCCCATCTATTATGTAATGTTGATGTAATGATATCCACCTTGCAAAAACGTCTTCAAGATGCGCTTCTATCCTTGGTGGGACCTTCGAGTTCCTTTAGGATAGGGTCGCATCTTGGGTGTGACAAGTTGGTATCAAAGCCACGACCGACCATAGGAGCCCCCTTGTTTGTTGGCCGTTGTTGAGTCTAGAAGAAAACTATTTTGAGTCTTAGGATTATATATATCGGAGAGTAGGATTCTTTTTACTCCTCAGTCCCCTTCGTCGCTCTGGTGAGGACTCCTGACGTAGATGTTTTGTCTTTCCTCTCCTCAAATTTCACTAAAAAAATTTAGGATCACGCGGGTATCTTGGAATCGTTCCGATAGTCTTGTGACGAGAACATTGTTCTTGGTGCCTCCTGACATTTAGGGGTTGTGGCAGTGTCCCGGGGAGTTGAGCTCCGAGGTGTTGTCGTCACAATTTTATCGTTGCAGTTCTGGAATACCTGAGTTTTGCCGACATCGAAAATCTCTTTTATGCAGTTGTTGGTGAGATAACCTCGACGTCACCCAGTACTGGGGAGTTCGAGAGTATTGCCATAGCTCGTATAACGGATGCTTTTCGAAGGTTGAGGTACATGATTTCTGAAGGTTTCTTGGTTATGTGTTGACGGATGGATACAGCTTGGATGTAGGTATTGTTAGTTTGGGTGAGATATATTGCTTCCCCTGTATCCCCAACACCAGATTGCATAACCAGAAAGTTTCAGGAGTTTATAGGTGGGAATTCAAGTAGCTCCTAGAATATCTTTCCGATAGATGCATGATATGGGATTGGGTAAATCTCTATCATATGTATTTGTTCCGGCTTATTCTGCAAGCCAAATCCTTTGTTTTGTTTTATTTGTGGTATTCGAGTTGCTTTGAAGTCAAGTGTTGATTCCATACCTTTCAAGCGGTGTTCTCATATTTCTATGGGAATACTAATCCTTTTGATCATTGAGGTTGTCATGTTAATTCTTTTCCAACCGGTGCGCTTCTCTTCGAGATGATCCCATCATTCTCCCCATCCGCAAGATCAATTCTAAGTTTTCTCAACGGTGTTTGTTTTGTTCGTCCCAAGTTGTCTTTGTTTTTCTCCACCCTCCCACCCTTTTCTTCAAGGACTCAGATTTCTTAATCAAGTATCCATTTATTCATGTGAAGTCACTTCACTCTTTTCAATCAATGTTCTGATCCGGTGATCCCTCGTGAAGATGCTCACGAGCTTCAAGTTCATCATCCTTCGTTCTTTTTTCTTCTCCAGTGGATCCAATTCAAGCTTTCAGTGTTGATCATATTCCTTTCCTCGTGTCAAATGCTTTCTCATGCCGGTGCACCTCTCAATCATTCACCTCTCGCTTTCCATTTGTTCTGGTGTGCTGAAGATACCTCGAAAGATTCGTGTTATCATTCCTAATCTGTTCAAGATATCTCGAGGATGTTATCTCTTTTGAGCCATTTAATTCTACCGGTGCAATCTCTCTTCTAAATCGTTCAATGGTGTTTTTCTTTTAGTGGGCCCTAACCCATAGGTCTTTTCCCAGGATCTTACCTGACTCTTCTAATTTTCCCAGAGCCATTCCCAAATTCTTTTCGAAGTTTGATGTAAGAATGAATTATCATCAGTCAAATGTCTTTCTGCAAGATCTTTCAAATTCTTTCGTCGTTGGGTCAACCTTTCTAATTTTCATTCTGGAGTGTCTCAATAATTCATGGTGGTGTTTATCATCGTCATTCTTGGATTTTGAAGACCGAAGAAGAGTTCCTCTTAAATCCTTACCCGTTTTTCCAAAGATTCATGGTTCAAGCTTGATGCCATCCTCTCATAATTGTTTTCGTTTGTGAGAATTCCTTTCATACCCATCCGGATCTATTCAGGAGTCTTTTCAGTTTGATTTCTCCGAAGCACATCATCTCAGAATCAGTCATTCCAGCCTTCAGCTCTCGTTATCCAAATCTTACCGGTGCATCGTTCTAATATCCTCTAATCAGTTCATGGCCTCTTCGTTCTCATGTATTTAAATCCCCTCAAGTATCTTCTTTTGTTTTCCAATTCTTCCCGGTGAATTATGCCTTTGCTACTTTCATTTTCAATTCTTATGGTGGTTCGTTCAAGATTTCTCTTCATTCGTCATCGTATCAATTCATTCATTCATTCGTTGTTTCCAAATCCCACCGGTGGTCCCATCAATAACTTCTTCAAGTTGGCACTATATCTCTTTTCAACCCCTCAAGAAGAATAAGTAGTATGCCAAATCCGTTGCTTGTCATCAATTTAAATTGGTGAAGGATACGCATAACATAATTCTTATTCTTGTTTCATCCAAGTGATTAATCCTTTCCTTCGGAGTTTGTTCAGGAGGAATAAATTCTTGGTTTCTTGTTGTTCATTTTTCTTCCGGAGTTCCAAGTTTTCCGCTTTATCTCGTCAGGAAGCTTCATCTAAATCATTGCAAGGCTTCACCTTGTGTTTTCAAGTTCTCTTTCCTTTTATTATCCTTTTATTACCGGAGTTCTTCATGGAGGCTCTACATGGTGGTTCATCAAGGATTCTCTTCATTCTTCAATTGTTCCTTAAGTTTTCTCTCAAAGTTAAGATCAACCAAGCTATACTTGGTGTTCAACACATGTTTTGTTTTGGGGAGTTCAAGTATTCTTTTCTTGCATTTCGAAGTGCAATTCTTTCTACCTTATCTTTTGAGGTGGTGTTATGTCATTCTTGATAATTTTGAGTTCGTGTTTCTTGATTCACATGTTCTCAAGAATGAGATATTTTAAATCCATCATTTTCTCTTCGTTCAGGAGATCGTTTCAACCTATTAATCCCTCCATTGGAGTTATCTTGTGTCATATTTCACCTAAAGCCTTCCATTGGGAATGTTGCTATTTGTGGTGCTTATCAATGATCCAAGTTATCTCTTTATCATCTTTGTGGAAGAAGTGTTCATCTCTTCGTCGATCTAAAGCAAGCAATTGTTTCCTTTAGTGGTCGGTTGTCACCTCATAATGTTGAGATGTTTCCATAAGCCCACTGCAAACTTATTCTTTTCGTTGTTAGTCTTCCAACAACTTTGTTCTAACCTTCTTGCAAGGATGCTTTCCAAGTTCACTTGTGGCAAAAGTTGTCATTTTCTTCTCCGTCCCTTTATCCCAACGATCTAACTTCTATTCTTTCGTTACGGAGGCATTGTGATGTTGCTCTCTTCACCCATCATCTCGTTTTGTTAAGATCATGTTATTTTCATGCTTATCCATCTAACCGAAGTGTTGTGTCATCTCTTCAAGTTCTTTTCAACCGGAGTGCTGTCCGATTTTGATCTTCCTTGTTCATTGTTTATCTCGTTTCAACCAGAGTGGTTCCAATTCTTTCTTGTCCATTGTACTCATCATTCATAACTTTTCAACCCCTCAAGGTTCTTTGGTTTCACTCATTGGTCGTAGAAGCAACTTTGTTTTACCTCTCCTCTTCCTTTTCCGCTTCCCTCCGGTGCCATCCTAGATCTCGGGACGAGATCCTCTCGTAGTGGTGGAGTGTTGTAACGCCCTGAGACCGACGCTCCAGAAGACTTCCATACATTTCATGTTCGATGTGTGTTTTATTTTTTGTTTGTCACATTCATCATGTCATCATGAGCATTGCATCGCATGTTTTCTTAAAAACTTGCACCCGTGGATGGTTGCCGCTTCTTCCTCGTCTCTGTTGACCTTTCTCAAGACCAACCATTCGTTTGTTGTCCGGCCATTTGAACCTCTCTACATAGTCCACCGACCCCTCGCGCGCGTCCGAAAGTTGTCCCGAACCGGACCCGCTCAGCCATCTCCGTTGGATTCGAATCATCCCCTAACATCCCGAAAATATCTGCGTTTCTCCATTGGACTCCCCTAACCTTTTATTCTCGATCATCCGATCGCGATCCGATGGTCCAAATGCCACCCGTACCTACCACCTACTATATAAATAGTCCTAACCCTAAAATCTAGGGACTTTGTCCCTTCACCCGCCGCCGCACTCCCCACCAAATCCCCCCTTGGGATCCTCCCAGATCCCCTCCGCTCCAACCAGCCATCACCGAAACTTCCAAACCCATCACTCCACTCCCTTTCTCTCCTCCCTTGGCGCCCGGAGCTCCAGATCGAGATGGGCTCGATCCCAAGCAGCCAGCCACCTCCGGCCTCGAGCAGTTGGCCACCGGAGTTCGAGGTCTCGCAGCTCCTCATTTCTTCTTCCCTTCCTTCTCTCTGCTTTCTTTCCCTTCCCCGTTCTCAACTCTCTCTTTCTCCGTCCTGTTTTAGATAGGGAACCGAAGGAGGCCGCCATGGCCTTGGAGTTTCACAACCGCCCCGTCGCCTGGATCCATTGCTCCGCGCCTGTCCAAGGCCTCCTCTGCCCGAGCATCACCTCTCTCTGTTCACGTCACCGTCGACCACCACCAGCAGGACCAGCCCCGTCGCCCCTCTCCTTCCTTCCTCCATTTCTTCTCTCTCGCTCCCTCTGATGGTGCCGTGACACCGCCGTTTTTTGCAGGGCCCCGCGCCCCTGCCTCTCCTTTCCCCGTTCCCTTCCCCGATTTGTCTCTCTCTGAAACTCCCTCCCTTGTTTTACAGAGGATAGGTGTTGCCTTCTTCAGCTCCGCCCGCAAGCCGTAGCCGGACCCGCCTCCATCGGCCTCCGTTCGGCACGCCGCCGCCGGGATCTGCTCGCCGCCTCGCTGACCCGTCCCCGGCCACCGGTGCCCTCGCCGGTGGCCACCAGCACCATCGCAGTCCCGCGCCTCTGCTTACCCTTCGTCCCCTGCTTCAGGTCGAGCAGCGCTCGCTGCCTGGCTCGCGTCTCCGCGTCGACCACAACCCCGCGTTGACCAAGGCCCAACGCGCCCCAACCGGCCTCCTCGAGCCTCGCGCCCTCTTGGGCCCCCTCCTCCAAGCCGGCCCAGTTCCTTGGCCCAATGTGAGCAGCTCCCCTAGCCCCTCTAGTTTCGGCCCATAACCTGTTTTTTTCTGTCCAACGATTTTGCCATTTATCCAGAGAGTTGCTGTTTTACAGAAAAACCCCTAATGTTCATGCATATAATAACTCATTAACCGTGCATCGGTTTAAAATGATTCAAACATGTAAAATGCTTAGAATTTTGTGTAGAGTAATAATTTGTCACTTTCATCCATGTTTAAAATGTTTAAACTTGTTGTTTATTTAATTTTGCATAAATGCCATGTTAAAATGATTTATTTCATAACTAAATAACCGTAACTCCAATTTTAATAAACTTTATATGTAAATGGGGTGGCAAAATGCCTAGTTTAACATGTTGCACTTAATTTTACTGTTTAACGACAATAAAATATGTTTTAGGGCAGAACAATAGCAAATTCATAAATTGCATATGAGGATTTTCCGGAAATGTTGTTTGTTGTTCCGGCCTCATTTAAACTTGCCTAAATAGTTCGTTTACTTTTGTTACACCCCTTTCCATGTTTAACAACATTTAACATTGTTGTGTATCTAAACGGGAGCGAACTAAATAACTCGGATGTGTTGTTTCGTCAATATGCAACTCGTTGCATATTGAGCTCCACTTAACTTGTAGTATTGTTTGTTGCACTTTGCCATGCCATGCCTCATTAAACCGGACATGCATCATACTTGTTTGTGCATCATGCCATATTTATGCTTGTGCATTTACCATGGTGTTTGTTTCTTTCCGGTGTTGCTTCTTAGTTCCGGTAATGTTGCGATTGTGAGGATTTGTTCGACTACTCCCGTTCGTCTTCTTCATGGACTCGTTCTTCTTCCTAGCGGGATTTCAGGCAAGATGACCGCTACCCTGGATCTCACTACTATCATTGCTATGCTAGTTGTTTTGTTCTATCGCTATGCTGCGCTACCTATCACCTGTTTATCAAGCCATCCCAAATTGCCATGAACCTCTAACCTTTGACACCATTCCTACCAAACCGTTGCTTGGCTATGTTACCGCTTTGCTCAGCCCCTCTTATAGCATTGTTAGTTGCAGGTGAAGTTGAAGATTCTCCATGATGGACAGGATTATGTTGGGATATCACAATATCTCTTATATTATTAATGCATCTATATATTTGGTAAAGGGTGGAAGACTCGGCCTTATGCCTGGTGTTTTGTTCCACTCTTCCCTCCCTAGTTTCCGTCATACCGGTGTTATGTTCCCAGATTTTGCGTTCCTTATGCGGTTGGGTGATTTATGGGACCCCCTTGACAGTTCGCTTTGAATAAAACTCCTCCAGCAAGGCCCAACCTTGGTTTTACCATTTGCCTCACCTAGCCCTTTTTCCCGAGGGTCATCTTTATTTTACCCCCCCCCCCCACCCCCGGGCCAGTGCTCCTTCTAGTGTTGGTCCAACCTGAGCGATGTCCGGCGCCCCCTGGGCAACCAGGGTCTATGCCAACCCGACGTCTTGCTCATCTGGTGTGCCCTGAGAACAAGATATGTGCAGCTCCTATCGGGATTTGTCGGCACATCGGGCGGCTTTGCTGGTCTTGTTTTACCATTGTCGAAATGTCTTGTAAACCGGGATTCCGAGTCTGATCGGGTCTTCCTGGGAGAAGGTATATCCTTCGTTGATCGCGAGAGCTTATCATGGGCTAAGTTGGGACACCCCTGCAGGGTATAAACTTTCGAAAGCCATGCCCATGGTTATGTGGCAGATGGGAATTTGTTAATGTCCGGTTGTAGATAACTTGACACCAGATCCGAAATAAAACCCATCAACCGCGTGTGTAGCCGTGATGGTCTCTTCTCGGCGGAGTCCGGGAAGTGAACACGGTTTTTGGGTTATGTTTGACGTAAGTAGGAGTTCAGGATCACCTCTTGATCATTGCTAGCTTCATGATCGTTCCTTTGCTCCACTTCTCACTCTTATTTGCGTATGTTAGCCACCATATATGCTTAGTCGCTGCTGCAACCTCACCACTTTACCCCCCTTTCCTTTACCTTTAAGCTTTGCTAGTATTGATACCCATGGTAATGGGATTGCTGAGTCCTCGTGGCTCACAGATTACTACAACAACAGTTGCAGGTACAGGTTTATGCGATGATCATGACGCGAGAGCGTTGTTGCTTGTTTTGGAGTTCTTCTTCTACTTCTTCTTCGATCAGGGGATAGGTTCCAGGTCGGCAGCCTGGGCTAGCATGGTGGATGTCGTTGAGTTTCTGTTTGTGTTCATCCGTAGTCGGATGTTGCTCTTATGTATTGTGATGTTGTATTCATGTGGCATTGTATGCCTTATGTATGTATCCCCATCTATTATGTAATGTTGTTGTAATGATATCCACCTTGCAAAAACGTCTTCAAGATGCGCTTCTATCCTTGGTGGGACCTTCGAGTTCCTTTAGGATAGGGTCGCATCTTGGGCGTGACAATTTCTCACCAGAGCGACGAAGGGGGGATGAGGAGTAAAAAGAATTCCTACACTCCAATATAACTAGACTCCGAAAACAGTTTTCTTCTAGACTCGAGAACGGCCAAACTACATGATCAATCAAGGGGGCTCCTACGGTCGGTCGAGGCTCTGATACCAACTTGTCACGCCCAATATGCGACCCTATCCAAAAAGAACTCGACGGTCCCACCAAGGATAGACCCGCATATTGAAACGCTTTTGCAAGGTGGATATCATTACATCAATAGTACATAATAGATGGGGATACATACATAAGGCATACAATGCCACACGAATACAACATCATCTTACATAAGAGCATCATCCAACTACGGATGAAACACAAACAGAAACTCGAACGACATCCACCCTGCTAGCCCAGGCAGCCGACCTGGAACCTATCCCCTGATCGAAGAAGCAAAAGAAGAACTCAACGCAAGCAAGCATCGCTCTCGCGTCATGATCATCGCATAACCTGTACTTGCAACTGTTGTTGTAGTAATCTGTGAGCCATGAGGACTCAGCAATCCCATTACCATGGGTATCAAGACTAGCAAAGCTTAATAGGAAAGGAAGGGGTAAAGTGGTGAGGTTGCAGCAGCGGCTAAGCAAGTATGGTGGCTAACATACACAAATAAGAGCGAGAAGAGAAGCAAAGGAACGGTCGTGAAGCTAGCAATGATCAAGAGGTGATTCTGAACACCTACTTACGTCAATCATAACACAGAAACCGTGTTCACTTCCAGGATTCCGCCGAAAAGAGACCATCACGGCTACACACATGTTTGATGTGTTTTAATTCGGATCTGGTGTCAAGTTATCTACAACCGGACATTAACAAATTCCCATCTGCCCATAACCGCGGGCACGGCTTTCGAAAGTTTAAACCCTGCAGGGGTGTCCCAACTTAGCCCATGATAAGCTCTCGCGACCAACGAAGGATATTCCTTCTCCCAGGAAGACCCGATCAGACTCAGAATCCCGGTTTACAAGACATTTCGACAATGGTAAAACAAGACCAGCAAGACCGCCCGATGCGCCGACAATCCCGATAGGAGCTGCACATATCTCGTTCTCAGGGCAACACCGGATGAACACTACGTACAACTAAAACCAACCCTCAAGTTTCCCCGAGGTGGCGCTGCAAGTGGCTCTGGTTCGGACCAACACTTAGACAAGCACTGGCCCTGGGGGGCTATAATAAAGATGACCCTCGGGTTAATTACTCCCAAGGGAAAAGTAGGTGGTGGTGAGGCAAATGGTAAAACCAAGGTTGGGCCTTGCTGGAGGAGTTTTATTCAAAGCGAACTGTCAAGGGGTCCCATAAATCACCCAACCGCGTAAGGAACGCAAAATCCGGGAACATAACACTGGTATGACGGAAACTAGGGCAGCAAGAGTGGAACAAAACACCAGGCATAAGGCCGAGCCTTCCACCCTTTACCAAATATATAGATGCATTAATTAAATAAGAGATATTGTGATATCCCAACATAATCCTGTCCACCATGGGCAATCTTCAACTTCACCTGCAACTAACAATGCTATAAGAGGGGCCGAGTAAAACGGTAACATAGCCAATCAATGGTTTGCTAGGAGGGGTGTCAAAGGTTAGAGGTTCATGGCAATTTGGGAGGCTTGAGGAGCAAAAGATAGGTAGCGTAGCATAGCGATAGAACGAAGCAACTAGCATAGCAATGATAGTAGTGAGATCCAGGGTAGCGGTCATCTTGCCTGAAATCCCGCAAGGAAGAAGAACGAGTCCATGAAGAAGATGAAGCCACGAAGACGAGCCAAGCGTAGACGAACGAATCCTCACGATCGCAACGAAACAGGAACTAACAAGAAGAAGCACACAACATGGTAAACACACCACACATGAACAAGACATGATGCACAACCAAGCATGATGCATGACAAAGCTACATGAAGCTAATCATGGCAAGGGATGATGCAAAGAAGAGCAACACATCAAAGCAAGTTTAAATGAGGCCGGGAACAACATATAACAATTCCGGTAAGTCCTCATATGCAAATTTCGAAATTGGTTCAGATCTGAATAAACCTTATGTTCAAGTTGTTAAACAGAAAGTTAAGATGCACCAAGATGATCTACACGAGATTCTAGTCAAGTTACATATAAAGTTCATTTAATTCGGAGCTACGGCCTAGAAGATATGAGCAAAACAAGTTAAGCATGGCATTGATGCAAAATGCATACAAACATCAAGCAAACACCTCAAAACAAGGATGCAACATGATAATATGAAACTACATGCAAAATCAAGCAAGTTTCATATAGAGCACACTCAAAACGGAGCAACGGTGCAACACATACACTCTATACAAGGCATAACAACAATCTGCCCAAAACAGCAACTAGGCATCTTGCAAGCATCAAAACAACATGCTACAGGACCTCAACAAGAAAACAAAAGGCATGGGCATGATGTACAGGTAAAGCATTACAAAACATGAACACTGAGCTATCTCCAGAAATCACTATAACATGCTCAAACACACATGGCAAGATTGCAAATAATATCAGTTCAGACTTTACAGAAAATAACATCAGGTTGCAATGTTTAGAGCTATCAAACGACATGTTACAGGAACTTAACATGGCAAAAAAAAGGCATGGCATGAATTTACTAATTGCATATAACAAAAGTCCCTTACTGACCAAGAGCCAAAAGGGCACAGAAAATATGATGGCACCCATGTAAACATAGCAAGTTATATGACAGATTCATACATGGCAGAAACAACAATAAGTAGGCATGTTGGTAAGCTTGAACCACTCACCACAGAGCAATACATGGCATGGCAAGGCAACCAACAGTAAGAAGACATATTTATGAAGCTAAGCATGGCAATAGCAAGTTCATAGGGTGCATGGATCACTAGGAAATCACATGGCAAAACTGAACTTCATGTTAACAGGCTGACAGCAACATTATTTAGCAACTTTGGAGCAAGATTACAGCAAGCTACAACAAGCTATAAATGCAACCAGGGGCATGGATGGATAGCTCATAGCCATAAGTACAAAACATCCTTACTGAAGTAACTCAAAATAAGCATAGATCTCTCTGTAGCATCAAGTTTACATGGCATAAAAATAACAGCAGAACAGGGACTGAAATCAGCAACATCACGAGGCCTAGTTTACATGCTTGTGCTAGTCACCACATTGATCACAAAAATACATGGCATACACCCCTGTAAATATGGCATGGCATAGTTCAAAACATATGTAGACATCAACCTCATAGAATGCACACATCAAACATGGCAAAAATGACAAATGAGCAAGTTATAACAGTTTCAGCAGATCAACAGCTACATGCACTCTTGGAACGATGATTCAGGCATCAAGATGAACTCAAATGAACATGATGAAATGGAATGAAATTAAGTACTCGTCGAGACAAACAATTTGACATATTACACGCACGAAATGGAGCTACGGATGCAGAGATATGATGCGATGAACATGGCATGATAATGTCAACATCTCAGGGACTTAGAAGAAATATCACCTCCGGATCTGGGGTTGACCCGGGCGCGGATTTCGAGGCTCACCGGAGATGATGGTGGGGAGGCGGCCGGCGAGGTTCTCTGGGCCGGATCCGGCCGGAGGAGGCGAGGGAGAGGCGCGATGGCGCGGCCGGAGGCCGGGCGGCGCGGCGAGGCGGCGGCCAACGCACGCGGGCGTGGACGCGGCGGCCGGTGCCGAGGCGGAGGCCGGCGGCGGGGAGGCGCTCGGGGCGCGTGCTCCCGCGGGGAGCAGCGGCGGCGGCGCTAGGCGAAGGGGCCGAGGCGGCGGCGAAGGGCGGAGGCGGCGCCGGGGCCGGGCTCCGACGAGCGCGGGAGCTCGCGGGCGCGGGCGGCCGGGATCCGGTCACCGGCGGTGAAGGCGGCGGCGGACGGCGGTGTAGAGCGGCGGGAGGCGACGCTCGGGTCGCGGCGGTGCGCGGGCCGGGAGGGCCCCGCGCGGGCCTGGCGGGCTGGCGGCGGAGGCGGGCGGCACGGCGCCACGTGGCAGGCGGCAGTTGGCCGGGCGGCAGCGGGCGGACGTGTCCGGCGGCGCTGAGGAGGTGGATCTAGGGTTTGGGGGGATTAGACCGCGAATTTCGGGGGGAGGGGCATATTTATAGGTAGAGGGAGCTAGGAGACTCCAAATGAGGAACGGTTTTCGCCCACACGATCGTCATCGAACGACCGAGAGCATGGAGGAGAGTTTGCTGGGTTTTGGGCCACTTTGGAGGGGGTGTTGGGCTGCACACAAAAGAGGCTTTTACGGTTACCCGGTTAACCGACGGAGTACCAAACGACCTCCAAATGGCACGAAACTTGGCAGGCGGTCTACCGGTGCTATACCAAGGCCGCTTGGCAAATCTGGGGCCATTCCGAGAAAGTTTAACACCCGCTCACGAAAAGAGGCAAAAGGGGGACGCCGGAGGACATAGGAGTGCCGGATTGCAAAATAGACAACGGGGAAAATGCTCAGATGCATGACATGAACACGTATGCAAAATGGAATGCACATGATGACATGATATGAAATGCATAAGATGACATGGTAAAATGCAACACGCAAGCAAATGACATGGCAACAACGACGAATAACTGGAAGACACCTGGTGCATCGAATCCGGGGCGTTACACGCCCCCTACTGGGTGCCCCCCTATCTTGTGGGCCCCTCAGGAGTCCACCGACCTACTTCTTCCTCCTAAATATACCCATGTACATCAGAACAGACCATGAAAAACTATTTCCACCACCGTAACCTTCTGTATCCGTGAGATCCCATCTTGGAGCCTTCGTCGGCGCTCCGCCGGAGGGGGAATCAACCATGGAGGGCTTCTACATCAACACCATAGCCTCTCCAATGATTTGTGAGTAGTTTACCACGGACCTTTGAGGTCCATAGTTATTAGCTAGATGGCTTCTTCTCTCTATTTGAATCTCAATACCATGTTCTCCTCGATATTCTTGGAGATCTATTCGATGTAACTCTTTTTGCGGTGTGTTTGTCGAGATCTGATGAATTGTGGGTTTATGATCAAGTTTATCTATGAGAAATATTTGAATCTCCTCTGAATTCTTTTATGTGTGATTAAGTTATTTTTCCAAGTCTCTTTGAATTATCAGTTTGGTTTGTCCTACTAGATTGATCTTTCTTGCAACGGGAGAAGTGCTTAGCTTTGGGTTCAATCTTGCGGTGTCCTTTCCCAGTGACAGCAGGGGCAGCAAGGCACGTATTGTATTGTTGCCATCGAGGATAAAAAGATGGGGTTTATATCATATTGCATGAATCCCTCTGCATCATGTCATCTTTCTTAATGTGTTACTCTGTTCTTTATGAACTTAATACTCTAGATGTATGCTGGATAGCGGTCGATGTGGTGGAGTAATAGTAGTAGATGCGGGAAGGAGTCGGTCTACTTGTCATGGACGTGATACCTATATACATGATCATGCCTAGTTAATCTCATAATTATTTGCTTTTCTATCAATTGCTCGACAGTAATTTGTTCACCCACCGTAATACTTATGCTATCTTGAGAGAAGCCACTAGTGAAACCTATGGCCCCGGGTCTATCTCTTATCATATAAGCTTTCAATCTACTTTTATTTGCATCTTTACTTCCAATCTATATCATAAAACACCAAAAATATATTTACCTTATCATATTATCTCTATCAGATCTCACTTTCACAAGTGGCCGTGAAGGGATTGACAACCACTTTATTGCGTTGGTTGCGAGTTCTTGTTTGTTTGTGTAGGTGCGTGGGACTTTTGAGGAGCCTCCTACTAGATTGATACCTTGGTTCTCAAAAACTGAGGGAAATACTTATGCTACTATTGCTGCATCACCCTTCCCTCTTCAAGGAAAACCAACGCAAGCTCAAGACGTAGCAAGAAGGATTTCTGGCGCCGTTGCCGGGGAGGTCTTCGCTCAAGTCAAGACATACCAAGTACCCATCACAAACCCATCTCCCTCGCACTTACATTATTTGCCATTTGCCTCTCGTTTTCCTCTCCCCCACTTCACCCTTGCCGTTTTATTCGCCCTCTCTTTCCCAATCTCCTCTCTCTTTCGCTTGCCTTTTTGTTTGCTTGTGTGTTGGATTACTTGTCGCGATGGCGCAAGATAATACCAAATTGTGTGACTTTTCCAATACCAATAATAATGATTTCCTTAGTACTTTGATTGCTGCTCTTAATGATGTTGAGTCTTGTGAAATCAATGCTGCTTTGCTGAATCTTGTTATGAAAGATCAATTCTCCGGCCTTCGTAGTGAAGATGCCGCTACCCATCTAAAAAACTTTGTTGATTTGTGTGAGATGCAAAAGAAGAAAGATACGGATAATGATATTGTTAAATTGAAGTTATTTCTGTTTTCACTTAGAGATCGTGCTAAAGTTTGGTTTTCGTCTTTGCCTAAGAATAGTATTGATTCATGGAATAAGTGCAAAGATGCTTTTATCTCTAAGTATTTTCCTTCCACTAAGATCATCTCTCTTAGGAACGATATTATGAATTTTAAACAACTTGATCATGAGCATGTTGCCCAATCTTGGGAAAGAACGAAATTGATGATTCGCAATTGCCCTACTCATTGTTTGAATTTATGGATTATCATACAAATTTTTTATGCCGGATTGAATTTTGCTTCTAGAAATCTTTTAGATTCGGCCGCGGGAGGCACGTTCATGGAAATCACCTTAGGAGAAGCTACAAAACTCCTTGATAATATTATGGTTAATCATTCTCAATGGCACACCGAAAGATCTACTAGTAAAAAGGTGCATGCTATAGAAGAAATTAATGTTTTGAGTGCAAAGATGGATGAACTTATGAAATTGTTTGCTACTACGAGTGCTTCTATTGATCCCAATGATATGCCTTTGTCTACTTTGATTGAGAATAATAATGAATTTATGGATGTGAATTTTGTTGGTAGGAATAATTTTGGTAACAATGCTTATAGAGGAAACTTTAATCCTAGACCGTTCCCTAGTAATTCCTCTAATAATTATGGAAATTGCTACAATAATTCTTATAGTAATTTTAATAAGATGCCCTCTGATTTTGAGAATAGTGTGAAAGAATTTATGATCTCTCAAAAGAATTTTAATGCCTTGCTTGAAGAAAAATTGCTTAAAGTTGATGATTTGGCTAGGAAGATTGATAGACTTTCGCTTGATGTTGATTCTTTGAAACTTAGATCTACTCCCCCTAAGCATGATATCGATGAGTCTCTCAAATCTATGAGAATTTCCATTGATGAGTGCAAATAAAGAATCGCTAGATTGCGTGCTAAGAAAGATTGCTTTGTAAAAGCGTGCTCTTCTAGTTTCCATGAAAATAATGATGAAGATCTTAAAGTTATTGATGTGTCCCCTATTAGATCTTTGTTTTGTAATATGAATCTTAATAATGATGGGACTGGAGATGAGTCAACTTTAGTTAAAAGGCGTCCCAATGATTCGGAGTTCTTAGATCTTGATGCTAAATTTGGTAAAAGTGGGATTGGAGAGGTCAAGCCTTTAAATAGCATTGAACCCACTATCTTGGATTTTAAGGAATTTAATTATGATAATTGTTCTTTAGAAGATTGTATTTCCTTGTTGCAATCCGTTGTGAAGTCTCCTCATGCTTATAGTCAAAATAAAGCTTTTACCAAACATATTGTTGATGCCTTGATGAAATCTTATGACGAAAAACTTAATTTGGAAGTTTTTATACTTAGAAAATTTTAAGATGAGTGGGAACCTACTATAAAGATTGAAATTAAAGATCATGAGTGTTATGCTTTATGTGATTTGGGTGCTAGTGTTTCCACGATTCCGAAAACTTTATGTGATATTCTAGGTTTCCATGATCTTGATGATTACTCTTTAAATTTGCACCTTGCGGATTCCACCATTAAAAAGCCAATGGGAAGAATCAATGATGTTCTCATTATTACAAATAGGAATTTTGTGCCCGTAGATTTTATCGATCTTGATATAGATTGCAATCTTTCTTGTCCTATTATTCTTGGTAGACCTTTCCTTAGAACGATTGGTGCGATTATTGATATGAAGGAAGGGAATATTAGATTCCAATTTCCATTAAGGAAAGGCATGGAGCACTTTCCAAGAAATAAAGTCAAATTACCTTATGAATCTATCATGCGGGCTACTTATGAATTGAGTGCCAAAGATGGCACTACTTAGATCTATCCTCGCTTTTATGCCTAGCTAGGGGCGTTAAACGATAGCGCTAGTTGGGAGGCAACCCAATTTTATATTTGTTTTTTGTTTTTGCTTATTTTTAGTAATAAATTTATCATCTATCTTCTGTTTAGATGTGTTTTCATGTTTTAATTAGTGTTTGTGCCAAGTAGAACCTATAGGATAACCTATGGTGATAGTTAATTTGATTCTGCTGAAAAACAGAAACTTTGCACGCACGAAAATAATTTTAGTAATTCAAAAAAACGTGCTTTTGCGTTGATTTTTTTTCTGTAGATCAATAGATAAATTTCCCAGGACTTCCTATTTTAGTAGGATTTTTATAATTCCAGAAGTATTCCAGAGTTACAGATTTCTACAGACTGTTCTGTTTTTGACAGATTCTGCTTTTCGTGTGTTGTTTGCTTATTTTCATGCATCTATGGCTAGTATGTAAGGGTATGAACCATAGAGAAGTTGGAATAAAGTAGTTTTAACACCAATATAAATAAAGAATGAGTTCATTACAGTACCTTATGTGGTGGTTTTGCTTTCTTGCACTAACGGAGCTTATGAGATTTCCTTTTGAGTTTTGTGTTGTGAAGTTTTCAAATTTTGGGTAAAGATTTGATGGATTATGGAATAAGGAGTGGCAAGAGCCTAAGCTTGGGGATGCCCAAGGCACCCCAAGATATTCAAGAATAGCCAAAATCCTAAGCTTGGGGATGCCCCAGGAAGGCATCCCCTCTTTCGTCTTCGTCTATCGGTAACTTTACTTGGAGCTATATTTTTATTCGCCACATGATATGTGTTTTGCTTGGAGCGTCTTGTATGATATTAGTCTTTGCTTTTTAGTCTACCACAATCATCCTTGTTGTACACACCTTTTGGGAGAAACCCACTTGATTGGAATTTATTAGAATACTCTATGTGCTTCACTTATATCTTTTGAGCTAGATAGTTTTGCTCTAGTGCTTCACTTATATCTTTTAGAGCACGGTGGTGGCTTAATTTTGAAGAAATTGTTAGTCTATCATGCTTCAATTATATTATTTTGACAGTCTCTTAGAACAGCATGGTATTTGCTATGGTTATAAAATTGGTCCTAGAATGATGAGCATCCAAGTTGGGTATAATAAAAACTATCATAGGAAGTGAATTGGATGCTATGATCAATTTGATGCTTGATAATTGTTTTGAGATATAGAGGTGGTGATATTAGAGTCATGCTAGTTGGGTGATTATGAATTAAAAGAATACTTGTGTTGAAGTTTGTGATTCCCGTAGCATGCATGTATGGTGAACCGCTTTGTGATGAAGTTGGAGCACAATTTTATTTATTTATTGTCTTCCTTATGAGTGGCGGTCGGGGACGAGCGATGGTCTTTTCCTACCAATCTATCCCCCTAGGAGCATGCGCGTAGTACTTTGTTCTTGATGACTTGTAGATTTTTGCAATAAGTATATGAGTTATTTATGACTAATGTTGAGTTCATGGATTATACGCACTCTGACCTTCCACTATTGCTAGCCTCTCTTGTGCCGCACAACTTTCGCCGGTACCATACACCCACCATATACCTTCCTCAAAACAGCCACCATACCTACCTATTATGGCATTTCCATAGCCATTCCGAGATATATTTCCATGCAACTTTCCGTCGTTCCGTTCATATGACACGCATCATCATTGTCATATTGCTCTTTGCATGATCATGTAGTTGACATCATATTTGTGGAAAGGCCACCTTCATAATTTTCATACATGTCACTCTTGATTCATTGCATATCCTGGTACACCGCCGGAGGCATTCATATAGAGTCATATCTTGTTTAAGTATTGAGTTGTAATCTTGAGTTGTAAGTAAATAAAAGTGTGATGATCTTCATTATTAGAGCATTGTCCTAGTGAGGAAAGGATGATGGAGACTATGGTTCCCCCACAAGTCGGGATGAGACTTCGGACTTTATAAAAAAGGAAAAAAAGAGAAAGGCCAAAAGAAAAAAGAGAGGCCCAAAAAAAAGAGAAAAATAAAAAATAAAAAGAAATAAAAAGAAAACAAATAAAATGAGAGAAAAAGAGAGAAGGGACAATGCTACTATCCTTTTTACCACACTTGTGCTTCAAAGTAGCACCATGATCTTCATGATAGAGAGTCTCCTATATTGTCACTTTCATATACTAGTGGGAATTTTTCATTATAGAACTTGGCTTGTATACTCCAATGATGGCCTTCCTCAAAATGCCCTAGGTCTTCGTGAGCAAGCGGAGTTGGATGCACACCCACTTAGTTTCTTTTGTTGAGCTTTCATACATTTATAGCTCTAGTGCATCCGTTGCATGGCAATCCCTACTCACTCACATCGATATCTATTAATGGGCATCTCCATAGCCCGTTGATATGCCTAGTTGATGTGAGACTATCTTCTTCTTTTTTGTCTTCTCCACAACCACCATTCTATTCCACATATAGTGCTATGTCCATGGCTCACGCTCATGTATTGCGTGAAAGTTGAAATTTTTTGAGATTAGTAAAGTATGAAACAATTGCTTGGCTTGTCATCGGGGTTGTGCATCATTGAATACTTTGTGTGATGAAGATAGAGCAATAGCCAGACTATATGATTTTGTAGGGATAACTTTCTTTAGCCATGTTATTTTGAGAATACATGATTGCTTTGATTAGTATGCTTGAAGTATTACTATTTATTATGTCAATATGAACTTTTATTTTGAATCATTTGGATCTGAACAGTCATGCCACAATAAAGAAAATTATATTGAGAATTATGCTAGGTAGCATTCCACATCAAAAATTATGTTTTTATCATTTACCTACTCGAGGACGAGCAGGAATTAAGCTTGGGGATGCTTGATACGTCTCCAACGTATCTATAATTTTTGATTGTTCCATGCTATTATATTACCCGTTTTGGATGTTTATGGGCTTTACTTTACACTTTTATATCATTTTTGGGACTAACCTACTAACCAGAGGCCCAGCCCGTATTGTTGTTTTTTTGCCTATTTCAGTGTTCGAAGAAAAGGAATATCAAATGGAGTCCAAACGGAATGAAACCTTCGGGAGCGATATTTTTGGAACGAACGTGATCCAGAGGACTTGGAGTGGAAATCAAGAAACAAGGGAGGCAGCCACGAGGGTGGAGGGCGTCCCCCCCCCTACTAGGCGCGCCCCCTATCTCGTGGGCCCCTCGGGAGTCCACCGACCTACTTCTTCCTCCTATATATACCCATGTACATCAGAACAAACCACGAAAAACTATTTCCACCGTCGTAACCTTCTGTATCCGCGAGATCCCATCGTGGAGCCTTCGCCGACGCTCCGCCGGAGGGGGAATCGACCACGGAGGGCTTCTACATCAACACCATAGCCTCTCTGATGAGTTGTGAGTAGTTTACAACAGACCTTCGGGTCCATAGTTATTATCTAGATGGCTTCTTCTCTCTCTTTGAATATCAATACCATGTTCTCCTCGATCTTCTTGGAGATCTATTCGATGTAACTCTTTTTGCGGTGTGTTTGTCGAGATCCGATGAATTGTGGGTTTATGATCAAGTTTATCTATGAGAAATATTTGAATCTCCTCTGAATTCTTTTATGTGTGATTAAGTTATCTTTGAAAGTCTATTCGAATTATCAGTTTGGTTTGGCCTACTAGATTGATCTTTCTTGCAATGGGAGAAGTGCTTAGCTTTGGGTTCAATCTTGCGGTGTCCTTTCCTAGTGACAACAGGAGCAGCAAGGCACGTATTGTATTGTTGCCATCGAGGATAAAAAGATGGGGTTTATATCATATTGCATGAGTTTATCCCTCTACATCATGTCATCTTTCTTAATGCGTTACTCCGTTCTTTATGAACTTAATACTCTAGATGCATGCTGGATAGCGGTCGATGTGTGGAGTAATAGTAGTAGATGCAGGCAGGAGTCGGTTTACTTGTCACGGACATGATACCTATATACATGATCATGCCTATATAATCTCATAATTATTCGCTTTTCTATCAATTGCTCGACAGTAATTTGTTCACCCACCATAATACTTATGCTATCTTGAGAGAAGCCACTAGTTAAACCTATGCCCCCCGGGTCTATCTCTTATCATATAAGCTTCCAATCTACTTTTATTTGCATCTTTACTTTTCCAATCTATATCATAAAACACCAAAAATATATTTACCTTATCATATTATCTCTATCAGATCTCACTTTCGCAAGTGGCTGTGAAGGGATTGACAACCCCTTTATTGCGTTGGTTGCGAGTTCTTGTTTGTTTGTGTAGGTGCGTGGGACTTTTGAGGAGCCTCCTACTAGATTGATACCTTGGTTCTCAAAAACTGAGGGAAATACTTATGCTACTATTGCTGCATCACCCTTTCCTCTTCAAGGAAAACCAACGCAAGCTCAAGACGTAGCAGTCATCTTATGTCAAAAGTCTGGGAACACAAATCTAATGATAACCCCCGTGTTCAAGGCATTATAGATTTGATGTCAAGGTATGCTTTAGAAAATATGGACCTGCATTATTATGATTCCACCAGAACTTCGCTAATAATTTTCACTTGTTGTGTGCTCAACAAAAGTATCCATCTCTCAGTGTTGCCTACATTGAAGAGAAGGAAAATATAATAGGAAACAAGACTCATATGGCTTATTCCTCAGCCTTAATAAAACACAAAATAATTTAGACTTGGTAATGATCTTAGCTTAAGCTTAAAGTAAAAAATCTTGTACTTTATGTCAAAGTCTATGAATAATTTCTTCTGCTCCCCCTCTCTATTTTGTTAATGCAATTATATCACGTTAAACACAATATGTTATTATGATTTATGAACTTGGCAACTTACGAATTGTTTCACGTTGAATTCTTGAAATTCCATTACTTTAAAAAAATTATATAGCATATTTACGGTATAAAGCTTCTTGGACCACCCATCATTGGAGAAGAGAAGCCTGAAAAATCAAAACCTTGCAATCATATTTACCCCACAGAGGCCCTTCAAACAATTGATATGAATCAAGTAATGCATTCGACATCTTCTATAATTTAGGTTATCTGTATACACTCTACGTTCATTTACATACGGTGCTATGAGGAAAATTATCTGCAAGAAGCTTACAAAATGAGTAATGTCCTCCAAAAGTTTTTAAGCATCATAGGTATCAATCTCTAACAATCCTTGGGCTTGGAGAACATATCTTCATTGGAAGGTCTGTTATGTTCCCAGAATGTGCTCATAATAAGCAAAGCCTCTAAAATCATAAACTTAAGTGTGAATGTATTTGCAATCATATTTACACGGGGAGAGACCCTTCAAACCATTGATATGAATCAAGTATTAGACATTTTATAGTTCAGGTTCTCCGTATGAACTCTACATGACATTAATCTTCAAACCTTTTTATACTAAATATTTCTACTTTCTTATACCTCCTTTCATTACCAAATCTTAATAAAAAAACTCAATACAACCTTTAGTGACATTAATAATTTACGCATATTGGAAAAAAATAGTAATTTTAATACAATTCAAAAATCTATTTTAATTTTTATCTTTGGTCATTTAGTTGAACTCTAATCAAAGTAAACATGGTGAGAAAAAGAGAATTCAAGGGAGAGGTGATGAGTGTGTTTGTGCCGTATAAATATTGTATTTATATGTGTTTGTGTCCACTCTAATATCCTATAATGTTTTGTACAATCTATAGGTCAAACTAATATCCTAAAAGATATTTTGAAGGTGTCCTTTTCTAGTTTGGTTCATTAGAAATTCTTGCATAGGTGCACTATGATATTGATCATAATAATTATCGACATCATCAAGGGGAGATTTGTCAAAGAATTTGAGCCGGTGATCAATCTACAATATCATTATGAGATCACATGTCTTTTGCATGGTACCTGTGATGGTCTCATATTCAACATGGTTTATGGTGGTGACTTGGTTGTTTGCACATTTTCTTTTTAATAATGTCGATCTCCCTTGGCATAAAATTGTTGATAACTAGGAAGAATGGAATAAATTTTCTTCACAACTATTTCCAAGTCGGGGTGGTCGGGTGGCAGTGCACCCCCCCCCCCCCCCCCCCCCCCCCCCCCCCCGCGGTTCTTGTACATATTTCTGCCACTAACCAAGGGTCATAAGAGTGCAACTTAAAATAGGCAGGAGTCATGGTAGAATGCCAAAAATTCACATCCCCATCACTCAACATCTAGTCCTGTGATTTTTGAAGTGTTGCTCTCTTTACTCTTCTTGATTTATTAGTATGAACTTGACTATGTCATGAATGTATATTACAAAAATTCCTTAGCGACTTGTTTTCTTGGGTAGTAGTAATTGCCATTGAGGGTTTTGTCAAGGTATATGCTTCATCTCCAAAATACAATGAGCTTATTTCAAAGAATTAGATCCATTGTTGTGATGATGTTCTTCAGAAATATTAACGCTTGTGCAAATATATTTTTTGGGTTGATAACTGGGATAGTTGTCATTTGAGACACCACAAGCTCATCTACAGGCTCATAAAATTGTTAATATTTCTACTAGTCGTGACTCCCTTGATCCTTCTCCTTTGGCTCTGTAAATCTTGATTTCTTGTCTCGCATTCATACCAACTAGTTGGAGCCTCCTCGTAATTATCAAGTTTCAATGACACTAACCAATTATACAATGCTATCATTATTTTCATGATTTTCACTAATTACATTCCTTCACTATAGAGCTTGTTCAGGTTTTTAGGCCAAAAATAGAATATTATCCTATAGGGGAGCTTATACAGATCGTTGCCCATGTTTAATGGCTACGGTATGGGTACTCTACTCTCATTTTTTTTAATTATGTCGGTGTTTCTTGGCATAAAATTGTAGATGAATGGAAAGACTGGAATAAATTTTCTTCACGGTTATTTCCAAGCTCCCCCCCCCCCCCCCCCCCCACACCCCGACTTGTACATATTTCCCCCACTGGGCATAAAAGTGCAGCTAGAAAAGACATAGGAGCATGGTGCAATGCCTAAAATTCATATAGCGGTCACTCAATGTTGAGTGCTAGGATTTTTGTAATCTTGCTCTCTTCACACTTCTTGAGTAATGTATACTAGATGACCCATAGTGTCAATTGGCACAGAGACCAACTACAGTCCCTAAGTGAAGTATGTAAAGGATTTTTTTCTTCAACTGTCTGCAAATGATTATGTTCATACTACGTTTCTATTTGCCTTGACAATGATCATTGCTCATAACTTTCACTGGCGAATTGTTTTTTATGACACGATACCCAAGCTATGGGCAAGCCAGTGAGCATACATAGCATGACACACCTTCCGGTCAAGTAGGCGCAAATGACAACAGAAGCCCGCCAAAAAGTGGGCAAAAGAAACAAACGCTATCATGCACACGGGTTCATGCTTCATATGCTCAATTTATACCCCGACCACTCCACGTAGACTCACCGCGCTACCGTTCACAGCTTACCATACTCCATTTAGACGTTATCAGATACCTGCATGCCCACCTTAGTCTTACACGGTCATTGGATGACTACCATATCAACCGGTGTCTGTTGTTGCTTTTCCTGTCTGGGTCTGACTATGCTTGGTGCCATGTCGGTGGCCGGTTGGGAGCTCACTGGAGAGGCTGCTTCTCGGTTTGTTCGGGTCTGGGTGTTACTTGATTCATGCGTTTTGGTGTTGGCTTGGTCGTCATGTTAGGGCCTGTTCGGCAATCCACCGCTCCGAGAAATATGAGGATCCGCGGAGCATCTGTTTCTCCACTCTGTTGTTTTCAAATGAAGCTCGGGCCGCTTCGGGAGCGGTGTCGTGCGGAGTGGCGAGACTCCGAACAGGCCCTTAGTGTGGTGTTGCCTGATTGCCTCCCCACATATTCATATACGCGGTCGTATTAGGATTGGTTGGTAGGTCCACATTCGTTTTGTTACTTAGAAGCATGTAGACTTGTCCTGTTGGTGAGCCTAGAGGTGCCTCCTCCGGTGCGGTTCGGTAGATTAGTTTCTGGTTGGTGCGGCTAGGGAGAGACAAATGCTGGTGGGTCTAGCCGGTTGGTGTAGATGCGGCTTAGAGCTCCATGTTGGTCATTATCCATCTTATCATACGACACGCGTCACATTCGCCCACGATGTACAGTTCCGAGCGGCGACCCAACATTCACATTGCGTCTATCAATACATGAATGCTAATTTGAATTTGATCCCAAAACCTCTTCCATGGCAGTGCAAAACGGCCGTCATAGCAACATTTTCTGAAACCTCTGCCATGGCAGCCATTTTTGCTACTATTCCAATGGGTGCACCTGACTCGAGAGGCCGGCATGGAACGCTCACACCTTGAGCAGGGTGCACGTGCGGCCCTGGCTGGATGGCGCCTGGCCGATCGGGCACAACTGAGTTGCAAGCCCGGTCATGCAACGCTCAACCCTGGTCGGAAGGGCACACCCGGCTGGCGCGCCGGCAATGGCGTAGAGATCAACCATAACCTGGAAGCTAAGCGAACCATTTGATGGATTTGTTTCTCAACTGTCTACAAATGATTATGTTCGTACTACTTTTCTATTTACCGTGATGATCGTCACTGCCCATAGCTATCTTTGACGACTTGTTTTTGATAGCACGATACTTTGTTTGTGAAAGATTTCCCCCCAACCATCTCCAACCACGCAAAGACCAACCACAAACCGGAAGCCAATCGAACTATGTGTGGCACGTATAGCAAACGTTCCTTCAATAAATCACTCTCTCCCCCTATCTCTATCCATCCTTATCAACCCCATACTGAAACACCCCCCTCTCTCCATCTATATCATCCGACCAGCCGCAAGAGTCAAAGTCTGGGCAACAGTAAAAAAGTGGACCCATGTCCCAGAACACGTCTTCGGTTCAAGGGGACACAACAACAGGAATCCGCGGCACAACCCCACACCCGGCTCCGTACATTTCATTATTTCATGCTCCAGCTATGTTAATAGAAAAACTTACCGCATATCCCACGGCAAATGACATGACCCGTTCGAACTGAGAACCCCCATCCGGGATCACATGAGCCGAAGGAAACCAGGCGAACCGACCAGACTGTTGACGGGCGAGGAAAGAGTACGACCAGCAAAAACATGAAGCATACCCGCTAGTCCGCCAGGCAGCAATAATGAAAACGGAAGAGATGGCGGAACATGCCATCCAGCCAGCCATAGTGGTCTAGCGCCGGGTAGCACAAGTCCGGGCAGTGCTAAAAAACTGGACCCATATCCCATAGCACACCTTCCGGTCAAAGGGACGAAATAACCCGTCAGGATGCAATCAACCTTGTGAAGTCATCAATACCACCGAGGCAGAGAGGAAATCCAACATGCAACACTCTCCCAGTTGTCGTGCAGTCGGATTCTTCTGAAGCACTTTCAGTTTTGTCAAACAATGGTTTGGTTAGATCAGCTTATGGGAATTTAGTTCTAGAGATCAAAGAGTTGAGTAGTAGGGAGTTTTTCCTCAGGGTTAGATCAGCTTATGGGAATTTAGTTCTAGAGATCAAAGAGTTGAGTAGTAGGGAGTTTTTCCTCAGAAAAATCACCGTGTAGTCAGAATAGAGTTGCAGATCAGTTGGCCAATTACAGCCGCTCCAAGAGAACCACAGTGGTTAAACTCGGTTTCACTTTGTATTGAGGATTTGTGGCCTGTTGACCGTAACACTATTGTCAAATTTGTCTTATTTTTGGAGTTTACAAACCATGATTAAATCAACCAGTAGATGAAGCACGGATATGGACCTTTTTCACAGTTTATCCATCAGAGCTGCTAGAAAGAAGAACATCAACATGTTTGACTCCAGAGGCTGTTTAAACATCAAAACAGATTCCATTTCCACCACAAACTCTGTTTGCATTACAAGGACTAAAGAACACTGCCGACAGGTCCTTGATACAGGAATATTTATGCTGAAAATGTTGTAACTAAGCCTATCAGCTAAATGTGAATGTTGAATGCCTGTACGGCTGTACCTCCACAACATCTTTGCCATAATCCATCGACGTCATCAGCAACATATGCGCTATGCCCAAAGTACTGTCAATCCAACGAACATAAGCGCAGCAAGTGCAAAGCATAACCCTACGATCATCGCAAATGCCTACAAGATGGTAAATGTAAGGAAAAAAATGCATTAGAAGGTCGGTGATTAAACCTAACACCTTACCATTCCTTTAGGTTCGAAGAAACCGCTGCCCATAGAAAAGTTAAAGGGGAGATGTCACATATTTCACCTTTCCTTCTGACTGGAAGTTGAACTTCACAGTGAACCATCTCAGTCCTCTATCAACAAGAGGAGCAAGTGCAAGAGCTCTGGAGTAAAACAAAGAAGTTGTCTTTCAGAACAGAGGGCAACAGATTTCGACAGGTAGCAATGCGTTCATTAAAATTTGAAAATTTGTGGGCTTGAAGGATGTTCCTCAAGTTACCACTGAAAAGCAGAGTAGTATCCAACTATGCTTCGGTACACTGATCTGGGCAACAAGTTATATACACTGAGTTGGAGACTGACTCACCCTCCTGCGCGAAGAATTTTAGTAACCTGACTGCCAGCCCACACCATTGCCATTAATTTAAGGAACCTGCTTTAGTTGGTATAGAACACATTATAGTGAGAAGAGACTGCTTAAAAAAGCAGAATTTACAACGGTTACCTCTCCACTGCTGCAGCATAGCCCATCCTACCAGGAGCAGGCGAAAAATGGAACCTGAAAAGCAAATCATTCAGTGACTCCCTTCCCATCCAATGCTCCTATTGCATCTGCAGTTGTTTTGGCTCATGGAAATGCACGAAGTGAAACAAGTATTTAAGTGAATTAATGATCTTTTCCTCATGACCGATGAAAACTTTACATTTTCAAAGTAATGTAAAACTAAGAAACAGGATGGCATGACAGGACACTTACCAAACTAATAAAAAGGTGGTGACATAATACACAGTATTAAGTAGTCCATATGACAAAACTCCAGCAGCACCATATCTCTTCAATTGTTCTAGCAACCTGAACCAGCAATAAGACATGAGAAATGGTGAACTATCATTTTATAACACAAAATTTAAAGAGTAAACAGGATATGTCATTCCATGTATTGGTATAATTTCCCGTAGGGGACGTATTGGTACAATCATGAAAAAGGTTTGAGAGCTTGAACCTGACATTCATTAGACTCGATTACATAGATGGTGCTAGGTTCTTCTGTAATACATGCAAGGGTATCGGTATAACAATCCATGACTAGGGTTGAGTCGTTAGCCTCAATTAGATAGATGATGCAAGGTTCTTCAGTTACAAATGTAAGGGTATTGCTCACACTACCATTATATGCTATATGTTAGTCCTAGCCTAGCAATTTTTTTCTGCCCACATATATTTGCATAAAAGACTAACTAATCAAGCAAACCCAAATAAATACAAGAGCACCAACTTTGGTGAGGCCCTCTGGAGTACATTCTCGTGCAGAATGCAAACTCAACTGTTAAGCTCATGAAACACATATACATGAAGTTCTAAAGACTGTCATGGGACAAGATAAAACGAAGATGCATTATTGTCTTTGGATTTACAGTTAGTTGTGAATACTCTTTAGGTGAAAATCTTCTGAACAAGTCTTTGCCATTATTTCTTTCCCCTGTATGAAAGAATAAAACAATTCAGCCCTAGGAAAAAACAAAAAAATTGGAGAAGCAAAGTTAGTACGGGCCACAAATATCATACCGGTTGAGCCTCCTTGTGGCTGCTTGGTTTCTTCAATATTAACTGCGTCAACCTAACAAGAAAATGCAGATCAGAATATGCACCAATAAAAAACATGTACACAAATCTAAATTATATTATCATAAGTGTTCATTTTTTAAAAGAATTCCATCAATTCTTTATTACCTCAATGAGCTGTTTAAAACTTTACATAACAGCGCCCGTCACTACGGTAGGGGATTTACAAGAGATCAAAACTTGCATCAGAGTTACACACTCAACGATGCAACATAAATTCCATGAATATGATGTACGCATTCAGACATGCTTTTGTCTACCCAACAAAAGCGCAAGTAATTTCATGATTTTGCCAATCAAAGAAGCACCATGACTAGCTGATTGCCTCAACTCTCATCACACTACAAATTCAAATTTTACCACAGCATTTCAGAATTATTATCTTCTAGTTCCAAGAAGACAACAAACAGTCTAACACTTTTTTGTTAACTTTCTGCATTAGTTACTACTTACTAGTTACCACTCTTTTAGTGGAAGTATACCACAGCCCAGTTAATATCCCTATTTCCACACCAGATGAACTCAACTGTAGCACATGCACATACTTCTTTGAAAAAAGAAGCAGAAGGTAAATTTTCCACGTGGGACACACTGGGCTCTGCTATCACACATTTTGAAAGATAAAATCGCAAAAACCATGATTATCAACTGGGCACTATGCTGCTGAACTACAAACAGGGGAGAAACACATCATGTACAGCAAACAGTCTCCCAAATGAGCCAACCTTAATCTAGTCTTTTCTTTTAGTTTGGTTTCCCTACATCAATCTAGTCAACCGAAAACGAACAAATACTTCTCTATCTTGCGGGAAGAAACGCTTGCACATACATTACCAATCTGATTAGAAAATGATGGGGTAAAATGAATGAGAGTTCGCCACCTCGCCGGAGGCATCAGAGCAGCGGATGGGGCCTGGTAGGCGCGACCTTCCGGCGAGAGGGGATGCCCGCCGTTGCTGGAAGGAGACGGAGGAAGCCCTCGAGGCGCCGCAGAGGGGGATGGGGCCGCGGGGGGAGACGGTGGAAAAGGAGGAGGAGGACGAGTGGGAGGGTATGCTGGGATTGGGCCGCGCGCCGGCGGTTGGGGGAGGGGGAGGCGGAGACGCCGACGCCATGTCCCGCGCCGGGTGACGTCACGCACGCGGCCGTGGGTGGGTCGTTGGTCGGAAGCCGATGGATATGTATCCCCTGTATCGTGGCAGCCTGCGTGGTCTGGAGTGGTCACTAGGAGCTGAGAATGCTCTGCGTTTTACTGCAAAGTTGATGGCAAACTTCTCGAGTGAACTTTCATGTAAACTCACAGGTCATAATTTTGGAAGACCTGAAGACTACGTATTTTGTACTGATTTGACCTGGTGAGCATTAGCCTCTGTTTCATCCGGATACTATTGCTGAAGCCTGAAGGTTCACTGAGAATAGCATTCTTTTTTCCTTTCAAAAAGAACGGTAACACCCTAGATCTGTGTAGATTGATGCACTCATTGAGATTATTTTTTTTTTCTGTTTTTTCAATAAAGGGTGCTTTTATTACCTCAGAATGTAGCATCAAGCAGATACAAAGCATTATGATCGAGATGGATTGGGCCGAAGCTGTCATGTTGTTGAACGCCAGGACGATCGATCGCTCGAGGGTCCGTGTGATGGTGGAAGAGATCAAGAGGATGGTTGTTGATGACCCTAGGGAGATTTCTATTACAGCTATTAGTCGTTCGCGAAATAAAGTCAGCCATGCACTAGCTGCATATGGGAGGAGCACCCTCGTACTGCAGTATAGTTGGGCTCAGGTTTGAGTGACATTGTAAAACTTGTGTTTGGCTGATTTGCCTCCTTAAGTAATAGAATCTCTCTTTACCCCGCAAAAAAAGCATTATGAGTAACACCCGTCCTCTGCATAATTAGGATGCACACTGCGAAACATCTAAAGCATTATGAAAATCCTTTGTGTTGGTCATCTTACTCTCCGTAGATCGTTTGGGGATCTGAAAAATGATGAGTGGCAAGGCTTACAACTACAGCTTCAAAGTGTTGTCTTTAATGATTTAGCTACATGGACGTTTTTTTAGAGGAAAGGCAGTTGCCCAACTTTATAATAAAGTCATCAAGACAGGGTTCACAGAAAGTAAGGCAAACTAGGTACAGATAGATTCATAGGATCAAGCCAAAGGACATGCAGGTCCGGTAAAGAAAGAAGAAACTAGACTAGACGAGATTCACCATCGGGGACCTTTGGGGAGGCAGGGCGATGGCAGAAGCTCGGATCTTGGTGACCATCAGGGCAATAGCATCAGCATCACCGGCCATAGTGAGAGGGCCCCACTATTGAAGAAAAGCAGCCATTTAAAAAAAATCGACAGGTTTGTTAGGAAAAAGATGTTCAATCGTAAATTTGTTATGAATAGTCCACAAAGCCCACACAAGAGCACCGAAAGCAAGCCATAAGACTATAGCAAATTGGCCGGAGAGGTTTAGGATTAGAGGAAGGAAGTCATCAATGGATGATGGGTTCCAATTCACGTTCAACCACGAACAAACACACCTCCAGCCAAGCTTATGTGAAACACGGTTCAAAAGAATGTCCTTGGTGTTCTCGGTCCAGCCGCAAAGAGAACATAAGGGAGACACATTCCCATTAGGTTTAAGAATTTGATCACTAGCCTGCAATTTTTGTCTGATGGCCTGCTAAAGAAATATTTGATTTTGAGCCGGATTTGAGCTCATAGGCCCTTGAAACCTGGGGAGAGCCAACCTCGAGAGTGATTAAGGTATGCTGATTTGATTGAGAACTTGCCCTAAGGGGAATGGGGCCAAGAGATCTGGTCCGGGGTATCTGAGAGCAACGGCAGATCAGCAGTGAGAGCCTGCCAATCCACCAACTCTGCGGGAGACAATGTCCATCGTAGGCCAAGGCTCCAATTAGCTGAGGTTAGCTCTGAAATAGAGATTGACATGTTGGAGTAGTACGAGAAAAGGGTAGGATATGCGAGGTAGAGGGGCCCCTCGCCCATCCACCAGTCGAGCCAAAATCAGATCGAGGAACCAGAACCAACCGAGAATTTCACTTAACCACGAAATTCGTCTCGAATCTTGATAAGAGCTCTAAAGAACTAAGAGCCCCCGTGAGCGGTGGACATGAAAAGGGGGCAATTAGGGAAATATTTGCTGTGGAGAATTTTTTTTTGCATGATAATACGTGTCTCATTTATATCATAAGGATCATAGTACAAGCCACGTACATACCGACCTGACAACACTGAAAAGACAGCAGAACACTAGTCTTTGCACATAGGAGCACCAGCTAAGAAGTAAAATTACAAACAAGACTGAAGAATCCTCTGAGCTTGACACCAACGTCCTTCGAGTAAGTCACGTAACCGACCTGGCAAAACTGAAAAGACAGCAGAAAACTAGTCTTTGCACAAAGGAACAACAACCAAGAAGTAAAATTACAATCAAGATTGAAGAAACCCCTGAACTTGACACCAACATCCGTTACCTGCCTCTGGAACCACGACAGTAGCCACCAAAAGGAAAAGTGACAGATCACCTTCACACCCGAGCTCGTAGCGGCTCCACCACTGACATGCAGCTTTGCGGACCTCCAAGGTGGTTCACCAAAGGTAAAACCATTACCGTTGAACGAATCAGACCGGGGCAACACCCCGGACACGCCATCGAACTCTAGATCTGGCACCCCCACACGACTAGAATGCCGGAGGAGAAAACCACATCTGCCATCCACGAACCGCGAACCCAGCACACGATCCACCATCTTCCAGATGCCGCCGATGTAGACCACAATCTGCATCCGCTCCTGGATTACCTCCCAAGCTCCGCGCCGGCGCTGGAGCAAACGCCGTCGCAACGGCGGAGCCCGAGGACACAGGTCCACCACAAGGATGTCGCCGCCGCCACGCAATCCTTGCTTGAACAGACTGATTGCCAAATCCATCCCCAACCATAGGACCGATCGCCTTGTTGGAGTAGGATCCGAAGAAACTTTACTCAGCGCCGTCATTGCCGCCGCCGAAGCCAAGACGATGAACGACCTAAAATCTTAATCTACAAAAGAGAAAACGATCCACGCGCGTGGATCCGGCGACCCCCCTCACCACCGACGACCGAGGCCGCCGGCGGAGGGGAGCCGCCGGACGGTGGCGGCGGGGAAGACTCCTGGCGGCGAGGTCGCCTTTTCTTTCTTCTGGCGGAAGAAAGAAACGCCTTCGATTGGGACGCGGCTAATCTGCACCCGAGCTCATATGCTCCCGCATGAACAGTAAAATCGAAAAAAAAATCAAAAAATTCCAAATTTTTTTGAGTGAAACATTGACAAAAGTTCTAAGTGCCTGCAAAAATTCGTCATGAAATCACATTCCTAGAAGGCGTGGCAAAAAAAACAAAAAAAATACTCTGAAAAAGCTACTTTCAAACGCATTTTGAAGCACTGAATTTGTTTTTTTTTGCCACGCCTTCTAGGAATGTGATTTCATGACGAATTTTTGCAGGCATTTAGAACTTTTGTCAATGTTTGTCTCAAAAAAAAATTAGAATTTTTTGAATTTTTTTCGATTTTTCTTCGATTTTACTGTTCATGCGGGAGCATATGAGCTCGGGTGCAGAATGGACTTTTCGCTTCGATTGCCCTCGAGTAATATCTCTCCTGAAGAGCCGATCTGTTGGCATCGCAGGTCATGGCTTCCGTTCACGGCGACAACAGGCAGGAGTGCTGGATCCAATTCCTCCAGCGGGTGTGGCCCCGACTGATTCGGAGAGGAGCTTCTACTGTACCAATGGTATCAGTTTTTTTGTCAAGCTAGGATCCTACATATCGGTTGGACGTCCTGCTCCGTTATGTCCTGATCGGTTTGCGGCAAGGACAGTACACATCCTGAGTATGGTTAGAGTTCATGTTTTGTACTCTGCTCAGGTATGTTCTCTGTTGATTTGTTCTTTTGGATTTGTTCAGGTATATAGGATTCAGTATTTCGTTCTTATAAAAAAAAAGTGCACACCAAGCATACACAGCCCAGCGGTTCACCTCCGCTGCAGTCCAGTGCTCCTCCCATGTACACTGTTTATCTTCCCCGGTTGCAATCTATGGCCATGAACAACCTCTTCTGAAGATAAAACAGCCTCAGTTGCAGGTATTCGATAATAATTGATGTTCGACGCTCCATCTACTACTCCACAGAGACGCTCCACTTCACGACAATGATCTCCTCCTTCATTTCTCCACGTCACTAAATGAATGAATTCGGCGAGGTATGCAATTAGCTGGCCGTCTATTTACTCTCCTAATCAATGTCACCATCTCTAGGAAGGCCAGCGAGCAGCAGGACATGTATTTACTCTCCCGTGCCACAATCTCTGTCTAGCTATAGCGCCTCTACTTTTTATTCCCCCATTAGTTTTTGAAGGAACAATGAACAAGCAATTTCCTCATCCCACGAGCCCTCTTGCTTCAAGGCTGGAATAGACCACAAATTGCAGGCTTCAATCTAATTTGCCGTACCACCAGATTTCTATTCCTGCGTATTTCTTTCTGGACATATGTCTTTTTGGGATTAACTTTCATTATTTTGGTTATGTTTAGATTATTTCCATCTAATGCATGGTGTGTTTTAATCATTGTTTTATCTTGCACCAGTCACATCTATTAGTTTTTTCAGTAGGATTTACGCGGGAACTATCCGATTAAATTTCGCCAATCCGCTGAGAGTACAATGTTTCTATATCTACATATTCTAATTTCCCGCAAAGCTTAATTTCTGTATCAAGCAGTTAACACGGAATTGGGTTGTAGCAAGTTTCTACACCCTATTTATCTGTTCCTACTGTTCCAGTGTTGTGTGACGATGGATTGAGTGTAGTAGTGTACAATGGCTTCTCAATTGAAGACAAATACCCCTCTCTTTTTTTATTTAGAGTTGTTCATTTTATTTCGACATTGTTCCTATGAAGATTAGATGGTGACCCCCCACGAAAAATAGAGTAGAAGGTAACCCTGGTCCAAACAAGAAAATGGAAAAAAAAGTAGACATTACATTTTGTTCTGCATACTAACAAGGATTGACTTTATCATTCATTTGTACTTCAACTCTCAATTTTATACAGGGGATTCATTTCCGCAAACACTAGATACTAAAAAAGATACTATCTTTTCAACCCTTATTCTCTGTTACTCAATATATGTTCATACATTTACTTTTACAATTCTTTAGATTTATACAAATATGCCTAAAAAAAAACAAGTATACCCGCAGCAATGCGCGGGGTGTCATATAGTTCTAGTAAAAGACACTACGATTCCTACCAAAGCACGTGTGGTCGCTGTTGTATAACTGATAAAAGCCCATAATGAAAGTCGGTAGACTGGACATGCTTGAATTAATATAAGTGTGACCTTCCCAACAGAAAATTGGTAGCGGCCACGCCAAGGAGCGACTCTAGAGCCAATTTTTAGCTCAGTGGGCCAAAAGTCACCCACGAGAAGCTTAAGAGGAAAGATAGGAATGCCAAGGTAGGTGGTGGGGAACGAACCAAGCTTAGAGTTAAGAATATTTGCAACACAAGATTGCTTGGGCGAGCATCCTAACACAAAGACCTCAGTTTTGAAGAGATTCATTTTAAGCTCTGACATGGCTTCAAAGCACAACAGAAGAAATTTAAGATTGGCTGGTTGTAGGTCATTTTTCTCAGTAAGAATAACAGTATCATCAGCGTATTGTAGATGCCACCAGGCAACTCATTTTGATTTCAAAAATAAGATTAGCCAACTGTAGGGCATTTATCTTCTAAGTAGTATATGTATGATGCAACTTTAGATGGAGGGGGTTAGATATGTGAGAACATTCCTTTGAAAAAAAATATTTGTTTGATTTTTATTCCAAGGCAGAATCCAAGTTATAATAAGTTAATAAATAAGGATGGTCTCGCGAATGTGTCGATGTGTTATTTAGATATAGTTATAATTCTAAGTTGTTGGTGGGTGTTATTTCATAGGCATTATTAATACACCATGAATTACTTTTTTATATGGTATTACTGAATTCATATTTTTCTTTATAAATTTAGTCAAAGGTTATAAAGGCATATTTTTTCTAAGAATTTGTTTGTATACAACACTATATGTTGTAATGATGGGAGTAGTATATGTATGGTGTGGACTAATGTTGAGGATGTTGACCACCTGCTCTTTGGGTGTCATCTGTCTTATTATGTTTGGTATTGCATTAGGGCTACATATATTCATCGCCCTCGCACAAGGATTTGGTTGGCCTTTGTACGAGAGAAGGAGGATCGCTCTTAAACACAAAATTATGGATTTTGCTTCCAAGGTTGCCTGGACGATTTGAACAACACGCAATAATCTTGTTTTAACCTGAATGTTTCATCTCCTGTTGAGCATGTTCTTCACAAGGCTTTGTTGTTAATCTTATAATGAAAATAACTCCCACCGGCAAAGCGAAAATGGGTCGTGCTGAAGATGATCACTGGGATTCAAAATCTTAGTTGGGATGCCATATTGCCTTTTTGTCAAGAAAAAAAGTTCAACGGTAATTTAAAAATGCAATTACACAACACATGATTAACACTTCCATACATGTGTTTGAACATGCTCAAACACAAACAATGCAGTGTGCACACATTATGTTTTATTCCAACATCATTCTTATCACACATGTTCAACAGAGAGCCCATAGGAAGACAACATGGCAATGACAAAAACAAAACGATTGGACAAACAGTTAGGGAGAATAGAGTTAGGATGTCAGTAAAGTCTAACCTTTGAGCTACCACAAAATAATATGAGACAATGATCTTTATAATTTAGTAAATAGAAAACCAATAAAACCCAAATACCTAAGGCTCAATAGTCATCACTTGATACCATTTGCCATCAACAACTTCCTTCCACAGGGTCACCATATTATTGCCATCGGAAAATAGCCAAAAATGTTCTACCCCTTAATTAACAATGGGGACACAGGGTTCTGACAGACTTGAAAACTTTGTAAGGAAGTTTCCATGGCTAGTGATTTATATATGGACATCTTTTTGTGAAAAAATAGTTTTCACATTTTCCTGCTATTGAGTTACAAATGACTACCAAATAGTCTTGGAAAGGGGTTCCGAAGACGAGTGAATTTGAGTACAATCCATTTTATGCACCACAAACATTACAACACTATAAACCCCCATCGTTCCAACTTGAGGAATCAATTCATAGCACTTACACTTATATTCATGCGTTTTAATTCAAGGTTCAAGTGACCCGTTGAAGACATAAATAACCAAGTAGTCCTACAATCGCGGGCACGGTTATTCGAATAGTTATGTGCTTACAACACGTGCAACCAATCATCTTTTATAGTTGGTTCTCGCACACTTTGAAGGGTGCCGACGAAGGGTGATCGACCACGACTCTTGTAATTGTATAAATAGCAAGATCATTTCTCTAGGAAAAAAATTATCAATAAGAATAAACACGCTTATCAGTCCTGTGCGTGGCAAGGCGGGTGCCCGACTATGGCGCAGACACGTTTGGTGGTTGTTGGTGGGCAGCTGGCTCCCATGCTATGATCGGGAAAAGTGCACCAACGGCTCCCGGTCGACATCAAACTCGGCGGCATCCGCCTCTCTATTCACAGGAAGGACGCTGGGGCAACAACCTCAGAGTTATGGTGGATGTTGCAGGTCGACTCACGTTGTTGTGAAGTGGCAGCGGCTAGTTCTGCACCGCGGCATGGTCGGCCTCCCGACGGCCATGATGATGATCTTTGGTGCGCATACATCCCACCCATCTACTAGTGTCACTCTGGCCTAGCATGGAGTATTGGGAGATGTGACTGTCGGAAGATCTCTTGCCAAGATGGTGTTTCAAACACACTTCATTCCGGGGTGAAAACCCTAGTTCTGGCCTTTGCTGGTCAGACTCAGCAGCGGCGAACTTGCATCATTATCTTGTTGAAGACGTTGTCTTCGTCATGACGGTAGCGTGAGGGCATTTGAGGCTGTTTGGTTTAGACCCTTTAGCTGTCTGGCTAAAAAATTAGTCGTTGACCAGCCGTGGCGTGGGCGTTTGGATTGGATCCAAATAATTGGTACGCAAGCGCTCCTACACTCTTCCCTCGTTTTTTTGCGCCAATGTATTGGTAGAAATGAGGGCGTTGGAATCGTTCGCCAATTTGTTGGCTCACCATCAGCGCCCACGATTTGGCAAGGCTGACCCTTTATCCCTTCTTGAACACGTTGTTGCGGAAGAAGTCGACATAGTTTTTTTTAGAGAAAAGGCGAGAGCCCGACTTTATAGATAAAGCCACCAGGCAGAGTATATGACCAACAACAACACCCAACAAAGTATCACGCGCAGAAGATAAAGTATCATTACAAGGCCAGCGGCCTTACATGGCACGCAGGCCAGCCTAAACCAGACACCAAAAGAGCATTCAGGAAGCCGTCCTCAAAGAAATCCAAAGAAGCCCAGACGCCGTAGATTTCATCTTGGATAGCATGGCGTCGAAGGCCTGGAGGTCCCCTTCTTTAGTCAATAATCTCCACTGCTGCAAGAAACCATTGGCTTTAAATAAGCAATTGACAGGATTAGCCGAAAAAATATGTTCAATTGAGAACTTATTCCTAGTAGTCCACAACGACCAGCCAATCGCAGCCCATCCAACTAAGAAGACTCTTTTAGAATGGCCAGAAAGAAGATTGACATAATGCCTCAGGTCTTCAAAGGAGGAAGGGGACCAATTTACATGTAACCAGAGTCTGATGCAACTCCACATAAGTTTAGCTAAGGAGCAGTGAAAGAAAATATGCTCGGTGTTCTCCAGTGCCCCACAAAGCACACACCTGTCGGACCCCGGCCTGTTTCTTTTCTTAATCTGATCGGCCGCCGGAAGCTTACTCCGGACAGCTTGCCAGAGAAATATCTTGATCTTAGGAGGAATTCGAGCCGACCAGACATGCTTAAACTTGACCGGGCGCCCCCCAGGGATAAGCTTGGAGTAAGCAGATTTAACCGAAAAACGCCCCGAAGAGGAGAGGGGCCACACCACGGCATCCTCTTCCTCCGAGAGCAGGGGGAAGCAAGCAGTAAGGCGCTGCCAATCTTCCAACTCTTCAGGAGAAAGAGAACGACGAAAATCCAGAACCCAACCCCTAGCCGAGAGCTCAAAGATAGAAACCTCAGTATCATCGCAATATGAAAATAGAACCGGAAAAGCAACAGCCAGCGTGGAGTCCCCGACCCACCAATCAAGCCAAAACCGCGTAGACTTACCGTTCCTAACTACAAATTTTACAAGGGACCGAAAGATCGGCCGGACTTTAACCAGTTGATGCCAAAATTGCGACCCACCCGCAGCCGGCGCGAACATAGGACTCGAGGAGGGGAAATATTTAGCTTTTAGGATAGAGAGCCAGGGTGGCAGTTCCTCAAGAGTCATGATCTTCCACCACCATTTGATCATAAGACAAGTATTCATCACTCGCGTATTAATAATGCCCAGACCCCCTTTGGCCTTGGGGCGACATATAATGTCCCATCTGACCATCCTGTACTTACGTTTATTGTCCGCTGCGTTCCAATAGAAAGCACCCCTATGCTTGTCAAAACCATTATGAACCCCACTAGAGAGAAGATAGAATCCCATTAAGAACATAGGTAGCGAAGAAAGACAGGAGTTAGTAAGGGCGACCTTGCCCGCTTGCGTATTATATCGCCCTCGCCAAGGGAGAACTCTGTTGCCAACTTTGGTAACCACCGGAGCGAAGTCTTTAGCCAAAAGTTTAAGCGGGGAAATGGGGAGGCCTAGATATTTGAGAGGGTAGGATCCCAAAGAGCAGTTCAGAAGATGGGCCACCCGCTGCGCCTCTTCGTCCGAGACCCCAGTCACTACAACCTCACTCTTAGAGAAATTGATTTTAAGACCTGAGAGCGCTTCGAAACAAAGCAGAAGGAATTTCAGATTGGTGAGGCTATTATCATTAAGTTCCATCAGAATTATAGTATCATCCGCATATTGGAGATGAGAGATGCCATTAGGGATGAGATGAGAGCTCACCGGAGTGATATGACCAGCCAAGGCAGCTCGAGAGAGAATGCGAGATAGAGCATCAGCCACAAAGTTGAAGAGTAAAGGGGACGCTGGATCCCCTTGCCTGAGGCCCCTGCCATTAGCAAAAAACTGGCTAATTTGGCCATTGACAGCCACAGCCGTGTGCCCCCCAGAAACCAATTGCATCAAGCGCTGCATAACAGGCCCCTCAAAGCCCTTAGCCAAAAGAACTTGCCGAAGGAATTTCCAGCTAACCGAGTCGTAGGCCTTTTCAAAGTCAAGTTTGAGAACCACAGCCTTGGTCCCTCGCACCCGTAAGTCATGAACAATCTCATGTAAACAAAGTACCCCGTCCAAAATGAACCTCCCTTTGATGAAAGCAGACTGGAAAGGGCTAATGGTCCGATGTGCAATGGGAGATAGCCTAGTGGCCATGCCCTTTGCAGGCATCTTTGCGAAGTTGTTGATTAAAGCAATCGGCCTAAATTGAGAAATCATATCCGCACCCTTGACCTTAGGGATGAGGGAGAGAACCGCATAGTTAAGTCTAGAAATGTCAACCGATCCCAGCCAATACCCTTGGATGACAGCAGAAATTAGACCTTTTAGTTGGGGCCAGAATTGTCGAAAGAACGGAATGGAGAAACCATCAGGGCCTGAAGCCGCATTAGAATTAGCCGTCCGAATAGTATCAAAAATTTCCTCCTCAGAAGGGGGAATCAACAGAAGCTCATTATCAGCGTGAGAAATCCTATCAAGGGGAGCCCAGAAGCCCGGGGCTAGCGCGAATCCGAGGTCTGGTTTAGCCGAAAGCAGGTTAGAGAAGAACCGAACTACATGACGGAGAATGACCGGCGGTTCAGAGACCCTAACACCATCAATAATGAGGCTGTTAATCAAACATCTACGCCGTCTGCCATTCGCAATGGCGAAAAAGTAAGCCGTGGGAGAATCACCCTTAAGAGTCCAATTAATCGTACCCCTTTGCTTCCAATACACTTCCTCTTGGCGATGAATAGCCAGAAGCTCCTTCTCAAGGCCATAGCGAACTTGCCACTCAGTAGCCGAGAGCCCACCGTTGTCCGCACGGGAGTCGAGGGCACTAATTTGAGCACTCAACCTAGATTTGTCGCGCCTCGACTCAGCAAAGTGGTTCTTGGCCCATCCTCTAAGGAACTTGCGTAGGGAGTAAGAAACATAATGCCAGTCATCCATAGGGCCAAATGAACGATGGGGGGAGGTAAGAAAGCCCAAGATCTTCTGAGCCAGCATATCAGGGAACCCTTCCACTAAAAGCCAGGACGCGTCAAATTGAAATCTTTGGCAGCCATTGGGGCAGAGACCATCGTCAAGGATGAGAGGAGCGTGATCGGACCCGACGATGGGGAGGGCCCGAAGTGAGCAGCGAGGAAAAAGGCCATCCCAAGCAGGGCAGATAAAAACTCTATCAAGAACCGAGCGAATAGGACAAGTCTGTCGGTTGGTCCAAGTGTAGCGGGCCCCAACCCTCGGGATCTCACGGATAGCCGTGTCCCTGATGAAAGCATTAAAAGCCTCGGCCCGCACCCAGGAGAAATTGACAGAACTCTTATCAGAAGGATACCGAAGCAGATTAAAATCACCCCCAATCAGGAGTGGCAGTTGGCAGGCATCAATTTTAGTAAAAATCTCATCCAAGAAAATTTGTGACAAGGAATGATCAGCCGGACCATATACTACCATAAGTTCAAGGAGGGTGTTATTGGAACGTAGGGAAACTACCATACTAGCCCAGTATATACCATGGTCGAAAGCCACAAAATCAAAGGTGACATTATTGGTGCCCAGAAGAAAGCCGCCGGACTGACCAACAGAGGCCACGAAATTCCACCTAAATCTATCAATCCCAGCAATCGCCGATAGTTCAGAAGGAGAAAAGGAGGGTTTAAGAGTCTCAACAAGCCCGATAAAATCAATTCTTTCAGCGCGCATTTAGTCCTTCAGTTGGTCTCTGCGCCCCCTAGCGCAGAACCCTCTAATGTTCCAAAACAGGGCCTTCATCTTAGGGAAAGGTTTTTAATTCTCAAGCTCGACCTGCACAGAGCCTTGCAGGTTTTAGCATGTTTCCCGGCCCCGCGCTTCTGCACCGGAGACAGCTGCCCCCTAGCAACCTCGCCCGGTTCCCCTCCGGCCACAACCAGAGGGGCATCCATCCCAGTCCCGGCCTCCTTGGCCTTGGCGATATCAGCCTGAGCACATTCATTAGCACGAATCAACTGCAACAGAGAGGAGGGAGAACCCACGCTAGCGTCTAGACATATCCCAACATCAGCTAATAACGAAAGGAGATGTTCATCGGAATGGGAGGGTAAAACAAGCCTAACAGGAGACTGAGCCAAAGGGGGGGAAGGAGATGAGGGTGAATCCAAACCTGAGGGGGAAGATCACGCGCCGCCGCACGCCGAGCCGCCCGATCCACCACGCGCTCGCCACTGTTGGAGGCGCGGCCACTCTTGCGAGCGGTCAAGGCAGGAGAGTGCACAGGGACCGGAGGGGCCCGACCAGGGGAAGCCGCCGCCGAAGAAGGGCCCGAAGCCGCCCCCAGGTCCGCCTCCAGACGGCGGCAGAGCCCAGCCGCCGACTGCCTGGAGTCCCCCGAGGCCCGGCTCTTCGCGGAAAACTTCTTCACCGAGGACTTCTTCCTTTTCTTGGCCGCCGAAGGTCCCACTGGAGGTAGATCTTCAATGCCGGACAGCGAGGGGGAGGTGGGGCGCACGGGCATGTTGGAGCACGCCCCCGACAAGGGGGTGCCCTTTGAAGCAGCCGCGGCCGCAGGACCAGCCACCGTACCAGGCACCGAGCCCTGAACCCCACCACCCGCCGGAGCCGGAGCACAGTCCTTCATCAGCTCCTGCTCAGCAGGAGAAAGCCCATCCCACGCAGACTGGGTGAATCGGGGATCCGTGCCATTCAGCGAGTCCTCAGGACCCCCCCATCCTCCCGGCTCTTGTCATCGTCACCCGAGGCCGGGGGAGGAGGGGGGGAGGAGGAGCGACCGCACCAGGAGCACCTTCCACCCGAACTCGAAGACGAAAGCCACCAGCCGCCGGGAAGACATCAACGGAACCACGGATGCAGATCGGATCAACACACCACACACGAAGGCGAGCAGGACCCAGAACCGACAGCGAAGCAAGATCGACCTCAATAGGTTTCCCGATAAGCACCCCAAAAGCCATCAAGAAGGACGCGGTGCGCAAGCTGGGAGGCACATCATCAACGAGCAGCCAGACATCAGACAGAGGAGATATGGTCTTGGATCCGTTGGAAGCCGCTTTGACCGATACAACAAGTTGATTCACAGGGAGAGTGAAACTGGTACAGGAAGACATCATGCGAAGACTCTCTTTAGAGGGGAAAGTGGCCGCAAACTCGAAATCAGAAAGCTGCCGGATCTGCCAGTCCCAACCCCCTTCATCCCACATATGAAGTTCATCCAAGAGGGCTTGTGAAGAGATACGCTTGTCTTGGACAGTAATGACACCCACGTTGGACAGGGAGGGAATGGGAGCAGCTGCGGGGACTTCCTTGTCCATGGCAAAAAAAGAGCAACCCGGGAGGCCAATCCCAAAATGGACGAAGGAGGGGGGCTTGATCCTACTCTGACAGTCCACCGTTAGGTGTCCATCCTCCCTACAGATGAGACAGAAAGGAGGGTTCTCGCACCGAGACTGGAAATGGCCAGGGCGATGACACGCGAAGCAGGTGAGGATGGGATTAGAAACCTGGGAGTGAGAGGAGTTACGGTTCGCACCACGAGAAGGCGGCGGAGGGAGGATGCCATCTCCAGAAGAACCACCGACGGCACCCGCGCCAGCACCACGTCCCGCCGCAGGGCCAACCGGACGCCGGGCCGGGGCCCCAGAGCCACCACGAGGAACGAAGCGGGACGGCCCGCCGCCGCCCGCCGCCGGCGCCCGCGGCGGCCCACCCATGGGAGCAAGCGAGGAAGGAGACGAGGAGGGGCCCGAAGATCCCGCCCGGCTCCCCCGCGCCGCCTGTTCCCAAGGGTCGACCACATGCACCGGAGCTGCGGGCGCCAAGGACGGAGAAGCCACCGGCCCGGAACCAGACGCACGCGGCGAAGCGGCACCCGCCTCCGACCGCGAAGCCTGGAGCTTGGCGCGGAGCGACGCCTCAAACTCCAGATCCGCAGCGGCGTCGCCAGAGCCGTCCCGCCCCCGCTTGAGGCCGGAGACAGCGTCGCTGGAGGACCCACGGGAGCGGTCCATCGCCACCACCGACGAGAAGGGGAGGAGGAGGGGAGGGGGAGGCTTGGATCTGACAAAGCGGCGGATAGGGAAACGGCGCCGTCGCAGATCAGCAGCGGAGGCAGGAAACCCTAGAAAAGGGGGAACCGACCCCTTCCGGACCCATAAATAGCCGGAGCCAGCCAGGCCGGGCTCTGTCGAAAGGGCCGAAGGGGGAGGCGGACTCAACTGGGCTGGCCTAGGCCCATCAGACTCAGACACGAGGGGGGGGGGAATCAGCCGTGGAATCCAGCGAAGGGGCCGACACAGGCCCACACGGCCCGTCACCGACCAGAGGGACCCGGCCCACGGACCGGGGCACCAACGCAAGACCCGATCCCAGATCTAGGGTTTGCGCCGGCGCCGCCGACGACGTGGAAGGGAGGCACCTGGACGGCGACGAACCGGAGGGCACCGCCACCGAGGAGGATGAGACGGGTGAGGCCATGGCGTCCACCCCCGGGCTCACCAAAGAAGGATCCGCCGCCCAGGGAGCGGCGCGCCGGCGCCCACGGCCAACACGACGCCATCCATCCGGGCCCGCATCAAGCGCACACAGCCGGCCCCGACCCCCCGGAGCAAACTTGCGCCGACGGCCCGCCACCAATAACGGAGGCAACCCAACCACCGATGCCGAGCGAGGAGGAGGGGGAGTCTCAGGATCAGAATCGGAGCCAGAGTCGTCGGAATCAAGGGCCCAGAACTTGTTGGCCCGTGGCGCTGCCAGGGCCACCGGACAGGGAGGGGGGAACGCAGGTGGGAGGGGTTCGGGCCCCGCCGCCGGCGGATAGCCCGGAGAGGAGCACGAGGGGAGAAGGGAGCAGGGGAGCGAATCTGACTTGGACGCCGGGGACGAGGGGGAACCGCAAGCCGACGGCGTCCCGCGGGGAGGGAGCGAGGGAGGGGAGGAGAGAGCCATCCGTCAAGCAGTCTTCCGTCCAGAAGTCGACATAGTCCTAGGTGTTACATTCATATCATGTAATATTTCCGCCATAGTTGCATCTGTTATATACTCCATTTGTTGATGTTGTCTCGATGTCTCGCATCATTTAATAAGAATGACTGTGTGCATCAATTGATGGAGAGGCCGAGGCTCCAACCTCTTTTTCAAAAACAAAAAGGGGATAAACGAGCTTGATTCACTTGGTCTCTCATTCTCTACTCTAAATGTGATAGCCCATGGTAACTAGCTTCTCCTAGAGATCACTCCCACCACATGCTATAATTGGGCAGTGCAACAATGCTTTGTGCAATTTAACGAGCAATTAACCTGGCGGATGGGAAAAAATGGCGGGAGCTGAACCAGGCACGACGTCGACCTTCCATGCATTTTCGCCCCCATTTCCCAGACGGCTAGCCGTACGCACGTCCACGCCGCGCAATGGCCGGCTTGTCGCCGCCAAGGCGGACGATGTCCTTGGGAAGCGGCTCCCGGCGGGCGGCGGCCGCCGGCATGGCCGGCCCCAAGCCCGGGCTCGCCCGGTCCGTGTACGTACCCGCCTCCATCTCCGTTCCAATCAATTTCTTTGCATGCATGCATGCTTGATCAAATGTAAGCATGCATCGCGTGGCCGGTGGCGCAGGACCCTGGGCAGCGAGCGCACGGTGAAGCGGCTGCGGCTGTCCAAGGCGCTGACGATGCCGGAGAGCACGACCGTGCTGGAGGCTTGCCGGCGCATGGCGGCGCGTAGGGTGGACGCCGCGCTCCTCACCGACTCCAACGCCTTGCTCTGCGGCATCCTGACCGACAAGGTGCATGCCGTAGCTAATACCTTTCTCTCGACAAGGAAGGTGGAAATGGAATTGCCAATGCGCGGTCTGAGCTGTGATTTAATCTACAGGACATTGCTACGAGGGTGATCGCCCGCGAGGTCAGGATGGACGAGACGCCGGTGTGGAAGGTGATGACGAGGCATCCGGTCTTCGTCCTCTCCGACACGCTTGCCGTGGAGGCGCTGCAGAAGATGGTCCAAGGTCGAGCTGCACCTGGCCTTTTCCCTTCTCTATATGAAGAGTTGATTAATTAATTGCTCCGGTGTAATTTCAGGCAAGTTCAGGCACCTGCCGGTGGTGGAGAACGGGGAGGTGATGGCCATGCTCGACATCGCCAAGTGCCTCTACGACGCCATCGCCAGGATGGAGCGGGCGTCCGAGAAGGGGAAGGCGGTGATCGACGGCACCGACAAGTACCACTCTGGGAGTACGTAGCACCGGCAGCAATCCTAGCAATCAATCCTATGTCAAGTGTGCTGATTGCAGTCAAATCATCTATACTGTACATCCCTATCAAACGAATAAGGTTGGATCTGCAGGTAACCCGAGCTCGTTGCTAGAGGCATTCAAGGAGCAAATGTTGAGGCCATCCTTGTCGACAATAATCACTGCTGACTCAACGTTTGGTTCATGAGCCCCTCTGCATTTGCTTCATTCAGTTATCTGCGCATGTAGTGCGTTAGTTCATCAGAACTGATGCCATGTGGATCTATAATGTAGGGTTGTGATCGCAGCGCCGGGCGATTCGGTGCTCGCGGCGACCAAGATGATGGTGGAGGCGCATGCGAACTCTGCCGTCGTGGCCGTCGGGAATAAACCTCGGGGCATCCTCACGTACGTGCCTTTCAGTGGCATTTCCTTGTGTCAGGTCAGATGAGCGTTTTGCTGATTATCCTCCTTTGGTGTTGGCAATGGTCTACGGGCGTGCAGCTCCAGGGACATCTTGATGCGAATGATCGCCAGGAACCTCCCTGCAGACTCAACCCCGGTCGAGAAGGTATGCATTCCAACTCCAACCGCCACGATATATTTCTTGGCAGCCATGTGAATGTGATGGAAGCTGAAATGTATATGATTCACCTGCAGGTCATGACTCTTGACCCCGAGTGCGCGACGGTCGACACGCCGATACTGGATGCTCTCCGGACAATGCAGGAGCGCAAGTTCTTGCATCTTCCCGTGATGGACAGAGGTATATACTAGTATGTGCTATGCAGAGCAGAGGAGAAATGGCGAGTTGGCACTCACATTTCTGTGTTTTCACCGTCTGTGTGCGGGCAGACGGTTCCATCGTCTGTATCGTCGACGTGATCGACATCACGCATGCCGCCATCTCCATCGTAAGTCCTCCTTTTTTTCAGAAGACAGAAAAAGTTTGAGTTGGTTGATGAGATGTCTCCTACTGATTGCATGAATGTATAGGTTGAGAGCAGCGGCACCGGGGACGAGGCGACCATCTCGATGATCCAGAGGTTCTGGGACTCCGCCATGGCCTTGGGCTCGATGGATGACGAGACCGAAACCCAGTCTCTGATGAGCGACGCGACCAGGTCCCAGATTTTTTTTGAAAAGGAGGCGGCCAGGTCCCAGATGATGTCCGAGGTCATCCACGAGGCGGCCGAGCCGCCGTACCCCGCTCTCTTCTCCTTCAAGCTCCAGGACAGGCGAGGCCGGATGCACCGCTTCAGCTGCGGTACGTACCTACTGCCACTGACCGTGCCTCTGGAGTACGACTTATCGTCTGCATGCATGCGCTGCAGAGGTGCAGAGCTTGACGCCGCTGGTCACCTGCATACTCCAGAGGCTCGGCACCGACATCGACCGCCACCGTCTGCCTCAGATCCTGGTGAGTGGTTCATCACGGGATACATGTGATGATGAAACTGGGCAAATGCATGCATGCATGACCCGGCTGGTACGTACGTATGCTTGCAGTACGAAGACGAGGACCGGGACATGGTGGTGCTGGCGTCGGACGACGACCTCACGGCGGCGGTCGACCACGCCAGGCTCTCCGGATGGAAGGCATGCATGCATGGATCCACCGGCATCACGAAACTTGTTCCATTCAGCCGGTTTGGTTTGAACTATTTTGTTTCTTTTGCATTTGCAGGGTTTGAAGCTCTTCTTGGATTACTCTGGCGGCACGCCGGGTCGGAGAAGCCTGGCATCTAACAACGGAACGACGACGATGGACCTGGCCAGCCGGGAAGCGTGGTCGGCGGCCTACGGCGGGGTCGCGGCCGGGGCTGCCCTGGTCACCGGCCTCGGGGTAATGGTCTATCTGCGAAGAGCCGGCTAGCTGTACTTGCTGTCTAGTAAATCCCATTCCCATGTGAAAAGAAAACATCTCTTGGAAATCTTTAATCTGCACGTGAGGTTTGGATATTCATTTTTAGATAGATACACCGAGGGTAACACGGGCATGACACACGCTCACGCAACGTCTACTCACGATGACAAGTGTCAATGTGTCGTACATCTCCAGAAATGAAGAAGCAAACGACGAGAACATCGCGTCCTGCTGAAATTCATCAGGCTTTATTAACAAAACGCACAGGCTACATATATAACCTGGTGCGTTGGGGGCTCATACTTGCTTCGCCTTGGTCCACACAAGTGCTACATAACCATGGTTTCCATCCCGAGAGGCACCGACAATTGTAGATTTTGGACGGTCTAGGTTTGGAGCCCAGGCTACATCCCTCACCTAGTCCTTGTGCATTTGAGGGGCGGAGAAGAAATCTAGCCTCCGGTGTAATCGCCGTTAAGGTGGTTCTTCACAAGCGTTTAAACAAACACCTTTTGTGAATGTCACACATTTAAACAAACACATTCAAGTGTAGTAGTATCTGATTAAACATGGCAACTCCCAACATTGGACCTCGCTAAGGAATTGGTTGTGTAGTACTCCTTGCATTCGCCTGAAGTTGAGTACAGTTCACCTTGTTCCTGGCAAATGTAGCGCTGTGAAAATTGCGAACCCAAATTAACTCGCAAAAAAGAAGGAAGAAACACAACTACTGCATTTCGCGGAAATGGCACGTCCTTGCCTGTAATAATTCCAAAGATGCATCAAAACGTTGCGGATTTCCTTGCATTCGCCTCCTAAATAAAATACTAGTCCCCTAAAAAAACTAGGCAAGATGCCGTTGTAAAAAAGGAAGAGGATACTACATATTTGGAAACCAATCCATTCCTGCCGGAAAATCAATATTTCTATTGATATAGTAATATTTAATTCTAGCTTAAAAAATCTGGAAGGCATTTTAATGACAAAGATTTGATTCACCCTCTCTCCATATAAATGACCATACAAGGACCAGAGATTACCGTATCCTTAGGCACACGGCAAAGAAATAAGTGATTCTCCATCGATCTCTCCGTCATGGCACCCAAGAGCAACGCGACCCGGATGGCTGCGGTTTTCGTGGTTCTTATGATCATGTCTTCCACCTTATCATCATCGTCCTGCTATGCACGTACAAGTAATAACATCTCCTGTTGTTTTATTCATGTGTTTCCAAATTTTGTTGATCTCTAGAGTTTGTATCGGGTATTTGGGTCCGTAAATTTATTAACAAAAAAAATCCATCACTATTTTTCCCTACATACATTGTACGTCAATTCATTGCTCAATTTATGCCGCGACTTATATGGATCATCGATCGAACTTGCAGTTGAAGATGGAGTGGATTCTCCAGTGTGCTTCCATGTGGAAAAGTGCCAAGACCGTTGCCAGACTGCATGCAGCATCAGCGGCAAGCCCTCGACTGGAGCCTACTGCAAGATCGATCAGTGTTGTTGCGCCTAGCATGATGCTTCTATTCTCGCACGAGCAGTAATTTTATTACAGCTTCTTACAAATGTAGCATTGGTTACCGAAAAAATTATAGAGAAAAGTCCCCTCAACTTGCCACTCGGTTTAGATTTCAACACTCAACTCTAAAACCGGTAATCCAGCACCCTTAACTTCCCAGTGGGTCACAAATCAACCCCCTACTCAGTTTTGACTGTGTTGACCGGTTTTGGCTACGTTTACTGCTGACTGTACAACGCCACGTCAGCTTGGACTATGTCGAATTTTTGAAAGGTTATTTTCGTGTGTTTAATGAAGGTGTGGTCCACGGGTCAGCTATAGATTAGCAGAGAGGGTTAGAATAAATGGGGGATTACCGTACGCTGATCACATGGCTATGGGCACATCTCGCAGTGATCGACTGATCGTATCAAAGTTTTTTTTTAAAACGAAGACGTACGATGCGTCTGGCTTTAAATTAATAAAGCCCACCGACAGGCAGCATCCAACAAGTTCACCACAGAAACTACAGCAGAAGGTAAGTGGCCGAAGCCAAAAGTACGGAACATGCAACCGGCCTGTCTGATAGAGAAAGACAGCAACACTAGCACACAAGCAGCCAGTCCAAAATATCACCACGAGCAGCATCTTAGTGGCGGGCTTCAAACTGAATCGTGCGGATCCGCTCCATGGCCTCCATCATCCGATATGCATCACGCGGTTCCCCCAAAGGTGTCCATGTCTGGAGAAACAAGTGGCATTTGAAAATAATATCAGCAGGATGGTTAGGGAACTTGTGTTCGATAGTCATCTTATTACGGATGGTCCATAGTGACCAGCACAGCGCCCCTACGCAATGCCACAGCACGCGCCCGAAGCTACCCCTATGAGCGAGAAGGATCCCACGTAGGTCTGAAGCCGTATGGGGATTCAGTTCTGCGCAAACGCCTCACGGACGGCACTCCAAGCAAAACGAGCTAGGTGGCACTTGAAAAAGATGTGGTTAGCATCTTCATGCGCTCCACATAATGCACAAGACCCATCCGAAGGGCCGTGTCTAATGGCAATGTTGTTAGAAGAGGGAAGGCGGTCACGGAATAATTGTCAAATAAAAACTTTGATCTTCAGAGGAATAGACGCTTTCCATAGCCCCCTAGCTATGTCAAGAGTCGGTCCCTCGGTCAGCTTATTGTAAAGCGACTGGACCGTGAACTTTCTGGAGCCCGAGAGGGACCACGAGACCGTGTCGGCCTCAGGGCAGAGAGATACACCCTGCAAGGCAGTTAGGAGCCCATCCCAACTTGCCCGTTCATGGGCGAGGAGTGGTCTTTTGAGAGAGATGGCTGGTGGGTTAGATCTGAGCGCGTCGGCCACCAGAATGTCGACGTTAGTGGCAAGCTGATAGATGACAAAGTGGCTACGCCAAAGAGGTTCCGACCCAAGCCAATGGTCGAGCCAGAACCTCGTGGAGTTCCCGTTCTTAACGCAGAACTTGGCCCCTAACGTGAAGGCAGGCTTAACAGCCTGAATCCCGTTCCAGAAAGGCGATCCCTTCGCCTTTGAGGTGAGGAAATTCCCATCGGGGAAATATTTGGCGCGAAGGATATCGGCCCAAAGCCCTTGTTCGTTCTGGGAAAGTTTCTAGATCCACTTGACAAGGAGCGCTACATTCATGAATTTGGAGTTAAGGATCCCAAGGCCATCGAATTTCTTGGGGCGGCAGAGCACCGCCCACTTGATCAGGTGGTATTTCTTTTTTTTCCCAGTTCCTTCCCAAAAGAACTTAGACCTAGGGGTGTCAAGCTTGGCGTGGACTCCATCAGCCAGCAGGAACATGCCCATAGTAAACAGGGGCAGGGAGGACAAGCTAGAGTTTGTCAGAATCAGTCTAGCCGCAGAAGATAAAAACCTGCCGCGTCAGGGACTAACCCGGTTCGCCACCTTGCCGTATAAGGGTTCCCATTCGAGAATCGAGATGTGTTTGTCCGAGATGGGAAGGCCTAGGTACTTAATTGGAAAACTCCCTAGTTTGCAGTTAAGTAGGTTGGCAATGCGAGTGGCACGGGGATTGTCCATCCCTATGTCAATCACCTCAATCTTCAAAAAGTTTATCTTCAGGCCGGAGATGATCTCGAAAGCGAGGAGGATGAGCTTAATCGAGGCTATACTATGGTCATCGGGCTCGAAGAGTAGCAAAGTGTCGTTCGCATATTGTAAATGGGTGATCCCTCCGGGGCAGAGGTGAGGCACCACACCGCAAATGTGGCCGGCGATCTTGGCCTTGTTCACCATGGCCGAGAGGGCATCAGCAACAAAGTTGAAAATCAAAGGCGAGGAGGGGTCTCCTTGTCTGAGACCCCGTTTGTTGCGGAAGAAGTTCCTCACTTCTCCGTTAATCGACACCGCAGTTTGCCCCCCCCCCAGAGACAAGTTGCATGATGCGATGAATGAAACCCGACTCGAATCCCTTCCGAGTCAGCACCTCGCGAATAAACTCCCAGTTCACTCGGTCGTAGGCTTTCTCGAAGTCAAGCTTAAAGAGCACGGTCGGCTGACGCGTGCGCTTAAGCTCGTGAACGATCTCTTGCAATACCACCGGAGCTTCTAGGATGTTACGGCCTTTGAGGAAACCCGACTGGCTACGGTCGATCACACGCTGTGCAACCGGGGCAAGTCTCGTAGTGTATGCCTTGGAACATAATTTGAAAGGCACGTTAATAAGGGTGATGGGGCGGTATTGCTTAATCGAGTAAGCCCCTTTAACTTTAGGGATGAGGCTGATGGCGCCAAAGTTGAGGCGCGACATGTCTATTGTGCCTAGCGCAAACCCGTTGATAATATCGTAGAAACTGTCCTTGAGTGCCGGCCAAAACCGCCGGAAGAAGGACACCGGCCAGCCATCCGACCCTGGAGCGGTATCGATCTTCATCGAGCCAAGCGCATCGTCGATCTCCCCCGTGGAGAAGGACAAGGCCAGGCCATCATTTTCGACTTGCGACACCCGTGATTCTTCCCCCCAAAAGTCCTCACGGAGGCGTAGGGGCTTCTCTTCCGTTGTACCCAACAGGTTAAGGAAGAAATCGTAAATATGCCTCGAGATTTCGGCTTGGCTGACCAGTAACCCGTGATCCGATTGCAATCTCAGAATCGAACATTTCCTTTTGTGGCCGTTGGCGAAGGCGTGGAAATAGCCCATATTTGCGTCCCCCTTGGTAATCCACTTGACGCCGCCCCTACGGCGCCAATATTCCTCCTCTTCCCAGAGGATGGCCATCACTTGATTTTCGAGGGCATAACGATTAGCCCACTCCGCTTCTGAAAAGGATCTAGGGTCAGCTTGAACGTCAAGGGCTTTAATTTCCTCGATAAGAGCTACCCTAGCTTGTTTAGCTTCACTTTCGTGGTTTGCACCCCACCCTCGAAGGAAACCACGCAGGGCCCCGGCCGCCGAACCAAGTATCAAGGGGACCTCTGGAGCGGCCAGCCGCAGCCCTAGCTTGCTCCCAGCGCGCGAGGAGCAAGGGTATGAAACCCTCTACCTCGAACCACCCTTTTTTGAAGTAGAAACATGGACTACGCTTGATCCTATCCTCCCAGAGGCCAGGATCAACGGAACATGGTCAGAACCAATGCGAGTTTCAGCAACCAGCATACACATGGGAAAGATCACCTCCCAGTCAACCGTAACGAACACACGGTCCAGGACGCTCCGAACCGGAGTGAGTTGCTTGTTAGTCCATGTTTATCTAGCCCCAGTCCTAGCGATTTCCCGCAATGCGCAAGCCGCAATGGCATTGTTAAAAAGGGAGACCCTAGGCCAGTCAATGTTGCAATTATTTTTGTCCACGCCCGAACGAATAAGGTTAAAATCGCCCCCAAGAACAATGGGAATGTTAGCGGCTTGCTTGGCCCCGACCAAGACTTGGATTTCACCCAGGAAATCAGCTGCGCGCGAGTGGTCGGCCAGGCCATAAACACAAACGATCGCCCAGGAAGCGAGAGAGATTCTATGCTTAATCGTGACAGAGATGAAAAATGATCCCACGCCCCAGGTTACAACATCACAAACATCAGAATTACATCCCAAGAGTAGACCGCCCGAATGGCCAATGGAAGGGACCCAACCCCACACGAAGCGGAGGATCATAGGCCGCAAGATCACGATACGAAAAGTCCGCTTTGATCGTTTCTTGGAGAGCCACAACATCAATCCTTTCGCGAGCGATATACTCCCTAAGTTGTGTGCGTCGACCCGAGTGCCCGCAACCCCGGATGTTCCAAAAGATGTAACGCATCAGATAATACGGTTGCGAAGGCGAACCCCTCTGGAGGTCACCGGTTTTGCCACACGCTTCTTAGCCTGGGCTTGGCTCGTCGATGGCGCTGCGCCAACCTCCCTGGTTGCGGCAGCCCCCTTCGACAAGACTAGCGTGGTAGGAATGCCCGCAGTCACTGGATCAGCAGAGACCGCCAGCGCCGTGGTATCAGCCTCCCTGGCCTTGGCCGCAGCAGCGGCCTCTGCCAAAGCCGCTTGGGCCTCCTCGCGAGCACGAATAAGGGACACAAGCTCACCACGACCCGCTCCTAATTCGAAACCGTTGTCGTCTAAGATAGAAGCAAGCTGCGGATCTGTAAATGCGTTCAGAATCTTAAAGGAGGGGGTGGGTTACCTGAAATCTCCAGATTCTTGTTCGCCAGTCGAAGCTGCGCACTCTCCAAGGAAGACAGGTCGCCCAGCGCCGCCTTGGCCCGAGCACTTGGAGCACGCTGAGGGACCGGAGATTCCCGAGAGCGCCGCGCCTTGGTCGCCGTGCCCGCAGAGCCCAGCGCAGCCTGAAGATCCACACACGCCGATGCCACAGGCGAAGGGAGCGCCAGCGCAGCTTGCTTGACAGGAGGCTTCCGCCCGGCCGACTTCTTAGGGGCACGCCCGGATCCCCCCGAGCTACGACGGCTAGACATCGGGGTGCGAATGGATGGCTCATTGAGCACCACACCCGAGTCTGAGCCAAGCAAACTGGAGGAGGCTGGGGCGACAGCCGCAGCGGTGCGACCAGCAGCAGACAACGACGCCGAGCCCACCAGATTGAAAGCCGCCACCAGAGCGCGGTACGGAGGCGGACTACTCCCAGCCGTGTCCGAGATCGCCAGCACCCCAGGCTCCGCGTTCTCCTTTCCCTCGTCGAGCGCAAGTTCATGGATACCCAATTGATTCCAAGTCTTCGTGTCAATTGACGTGTCTGGCATACTATCCTCAGGATCATCCTCACGGCCGGCCATGTCCACACCCATAGCGCGGCCCTTGATGCCAGTGTGTTGCCCGCCCTGGGCCCCTGGGTCTTGCTGCTGCTGCCCAGCTGTCCCGCCGGTCCCCGGACCAGGCGGTCCAGCACTCTTGTCGCCCGGGTGAGAGGGTGAGCTGTTAGGACCAGGCGCCGCCGGCCCGTCTCCAGGGCGCTTTGGGAGCCTCTCCACCTCAACCCGAATGTCGTATCCCTCATGATTGAACCAAACTTGCACAAAACCATTCATCTTGTCAGGGGCTCTGCATGCAAACTTCATCCTCACCGGTCCCACCCGGATGAGGGATAGCTCATCCACCACGATAGGTCTACCCAACATCTTGAGCCCCTCCATCAGACGATCGACACGTCGATGCTTCTTGGGGATGCCATGAAGGCGGAGCCACACCTCTGGCATGGAGAGGGGCACAATCGTCTCATGGATCGAGTCACGAACCAACACCGTAATGTCGTGGATGGAGAGGAAAAGCTTGCCACTTGTATTCGCCATGTGCAATAGATCTGCAGAAGGAAACACCACCGTGAAGTCGTTGTCGCCAACCTGCGTGATCTGCCAGTCCCAGTCTCCAGCCACCATGTGCTTCAGCTCCTGCTTGAGCATACGCAGCAAAAGCCTCCCCGGCTCCGCTGATAGGATGGCACCATTGGCAACATTAAGGGCCTCGCCCTCCGCCATCTCTTCTTATTCGAACTCCATGCAAAAAAATTCCTCGCCCGGAATGGCACTGCCCATGATCTGGAGGTGCGGCAGCTTGCCCCGTGAAGGGCAATAAGCTGAGGCGTGGCCCTCCTGCTTGCAGATCACACAAAGGGGGGGGGTGCACTTGGCCTGGAAATGCCCGGTCCGGCCTCACTTGAAGAATTCCCCGCCATCCTCCTCGACCGGGATGGGGGCATCCGCCGAGCCCCGCGGCGCATCGGGCGCGACCACCGCAAGCGATGCAGCCGAAGCCCGTGGCTTCTTTGCCAGCGGGTCCCCATGGCCTCCGCCGCAAAGGGGGTGCTCCTGCGGCTTACGCTCCAGCTCGCGACGCCGCATCCCATACTTGCGCTTCTTCTTCTTCTCTTGCTGGCCCCGCCAGGGTGGAGGAGGACCCCAATCCCCCTCGCGCCCGTGGAAACCAGATCCGGAGTCATGACCCTGGTAGCCACCGTAGCCACGACCAGATCTGCCGTCTTGACCATGCTCAAAACCACCTCCGCCGTCCGCACGCCCCGCCGCCTTGGCCCGCTGGCCATGCTTCGCCTGCTCCCGAAGGGCCTTCTCACGCTGCCATTCCTCCTCGGTGAGCGGAGGCTCCATCGGGCGCTTGTCTGTGCGCCTGTCGCCCATGGTTGTCGCCTCAGCAAAGGACCGAGTGAGAGGGGGAGGAGGGGGGATGGGAACGAGAGATCCGACAGAGAGACGGTGGTGCCGCACCTCACTGGGACGAGCCGGAAACCCTAGCGAGGGGTCGCGGAGGCCCCTACGCAACCATATAAAGCGCTGGCAAGCGGGCTTCCGGGCCCCTCCCAGGGCAGGCCGACCGCGTGGGCTGTCAAGGCCATGCCCAGCACATGAGCCCGAAGGCCCCCCCGCAGCCTCCAAGGGCCCCACACCAGGAGGCCCGACGTCCAGAGGACAGAGCGGGGCCGGCCCAGGCCCAGAGGCCCCCAGCAGGCCCAAGGTATGGGCAGACGACGCCAACCCTAGCGCGCTAGCCACCTCAGCCACCCGCTTCGCCGCTGTCACCAACAATGTCGTCGAGGGGAAGGCAGGAAGAGCAGGCCACTCCTCGAGCGTCACCGGAGTCACCACGGGCACAGAACGCCGGGGAGACAGCGGGAACGCCAGACGTGCCCCCCCCCCGAGCGCCCGAGTCCAAATGCGTCTCTGCCCTCCAGCAGCGCACCGCCGTCGCCCGCGAACCGCCTCCGCCCGGTGCAAAACGGCGGCGCTGGTCTCCCCGACCAGCCCCGCCTTGTGTCGCCGCCAGCACGAAATCACCCAGCGTCGCCCCCATTGGAGGAGGAGCCAACCGCGGTGAGGAAACCCCATCCTCCTCATCGGACGCATCCTCCGACAGAGCCCAGAACCAGCCACCGCAGCCCGCACGACCCGCCCCGGAGCGCGCCGGGGCAGGGGTCGCCAGGGCGCCACTGGGACCCCGCTGCAACAGAACCCACGCCGTCGCCGCGACAGCACCGCCGGGGGGAGCGGGGTCGCCGCCCGCGTCGCCCCGAGCCGCCTCCAACGGCTCGCTCGTTTCAAAATCCATTTGGCACCAGTACCACACTGACTTATTTCTGGATGTGGCTCATCGTATCAAAGTTTGATGGCCGGTGGCCACTTGCCAAGGCGGCACAAGCGCGGGAGTGCAGGAGCCAGGGGAACTGTGCTACCCCTCTTATCTTTGTCGACTCGGACAATTCCGCGATCCGAATACCTTCAGGCGTGCTGTTTGCGCGTGTTGTTTCACCGAGAACTAGAAGCGCTACCCCAGATCGATCGACCTAGCCGGCAGTTAGTTTCCTACTATGTACGTGCGCTACTACGAGCAATCGATCCACCTGCCTGTGTGGCTGTGTCCTTGGGCCAGCTTGCACTCGTACTTGAGTTCGATCTCGGGAAGATCCAAGCCAGCCTTCTAAAACCAACAACCGCAACTCGCCGTCCATGGTGGAACTACACATCCCGTCGGCTGGCGCCTGGCGAGACGGGCGAAGAACTGCGTGGTGTGCCTTGAGGAGGTCTCGTGCGAGACGACTGCATGTGGGAAGAAGTTCAAAACGACTCCCTGCTCCCACTCGGTCCGCCTGCGCTGCTTCTTCTACTGGCTCCGCTGTAGTCGGCGCTGCCTGGTGTGTTGCTTCATGATGGCCGCCTGCGCGGAGGAGCACCGCAAGTCCAAGCAAGCACGATCAGCGGCCTAACTCTCGTGACCCATCACATCCAATCCGAGCGTTAAGGGGTGTCTAGGGCACATGTAGATGTGCTCTATTTATTGCACATCTAAGTGAGTGAATCAAGCACAAAGAGGAAAAGAAAAAAGAAAAAAGAAATATCCACACGAATCTCGATGTAAGATCAATGACATAAGACTTAGATGTGCAATACTTATGGCACATCTAGATGTGCTTTAGCAAAACTGTTAAAACAAACAAAATAATGTTTCAAAAAAGCTGACTGGATATTCAAAAGCTGACGTGGTGTTGCATAGTCAGCAGTCAAAACCAAGCGGGGGTTGATTACTGAACCGAGCGAGGAGTTACCGATGCGGGATAGCAGGTTTTGGATTTGAGGGTTGAAGGTAAACCGATTGGCAAGTTGAAGGTTGTAATGTGGACTTTTCTCAAAATTATACAATTGAGCTTTTTCTGTGATGTGGTCCAGATATGTTATTTTGACGAGGAGCATGTCCATTGTTTGGTTACACAAGCAAGCATTGTATGATCAGAAGATAAAGATTGAGAAAAGTTATGCACTGGTAATTGGTTCCTCCTTGAGATCATAAAAGGGGGAATCTCCAGTTGGACCGCAGGATGGCTCCTCCTCTCTCCTTTCCCACCTCTTCGTGCTCCCGCCCCCTCCCCGCCCCCTCCCCGCCCCTTAGTATCCCTCTCTGGCCTCTCTCCTCCTCCCCGTCGTGCCCCTCCCCTTTCCTCCCCCACTCCCCGCTCCTGGCCCCTCGCTGCATGCCGATGACCTCTCATCCAGCCCGCGGGCGTTGGGTTCTCGCTTTTGGGCGCTGTTGAACAAGGCGGATTCCGATGATGAGTTGGTTTAGTCCGCGCCAGCAGTGTCGATCGTGGATGCTCTGCTCCGGCCTGTATTGTCTGTGGTCGCAAATTCGCCCTGGGCGGGTGTGGCCCTACATGGCGCGCCTCCTCGTTGGCGGATTCGTCTAGCGGCTGATCGTGCGTGCCATCCCGACGATGCAAATCAGGTAAGGTTTCATTCTCACCTTTGTCTGTCCTCACCTCGGCCTCGGCCTCCCCCTTTCCTTCCTCTCCCTGTTTTTCTTCATCGTCGTCCCTGTGCCCCCGTAATGGTGGTGCGTCGCAGCCGCCCCGGGCGCCGCCGACGGCGATGGATCTGGGCTGCTGTCTCGTGGTAACCCTAGGCGGGATGACCCAGTTGTCGCCTTGCAGCGTTGATGGACCGTTACCTGGGTCGGCAGATGGGTCTGTTTCGGGGCTGTTGGTGGCTGGGCCTGTTGTCATGTCTTGTAACGCTTGCTTTCCCCCTCTGGTCCCCCTCCCCCTCCCCTCGTGCCGGGGCCTGGTTGTTGGCCCGGCCCAGCTACCTCCCTCAGTCCCCATCCCCCATCGCGCCCAGCCTCGTGTGTGTGTGTGTGTGTGCGTGTGTGTGCGTGCGTGTGCGTGTGTGTGTGTGTGGTTACCAAAAGGCTCTCGCGACCCATTTCTAGGGTTTTTGGCTTCCGCCACTGACATTCGTAGATCTTGATCCAAAATTCGTGTTCTTCTCCCTCTTCGCCCTCGTGGGTGCCATTCTTTTGGATCTCTGGTTGACTCGTGGGTGCTTTTGTAGGATGTATTACTAATTACGCGTTATGTTCCTGCTATGATGGCCTTTGGCAGCCTTATTGCCAAACCTATCAATGTCGATGATCCTTCCCTTGGTTGCCTGGGTCCTATGCGTATGAAGAGTTGGTGCAGTGTGCCAGAGTGTGTTTGTGATTTTGTTGAGTTCTACCCTTCCTCGGTCACGTACCGTGTCAAGGTGAGCATCAAAGGTGCCCCAAATTCTCATGCTCCCCCTCCTTCCCCCAAGAAACCTCCGCCTCCTTCCGGTGGTGGTGATCATGAGGACATCCATTTCGAGGATGACTCTAGGCCCCCTTTTATCAAGGAAGAGTGGGCGGACTTTAGTCCCAAGATGCAACAACTTTTCAAATCTAGAGCTCCTCCAAATGCATCGCATGATGTGGGGCGAAGGTGATGCCGTCTACTGGCAATGCGGCAACCCTGGTGGATGTGATGTTTGGCACCCCCTTCTCGGTTGTATGTTCCAACCTTCCGGCATACCCCGCTTCTCCTTCCAACTCTAGAATTGTGGATGACAACCCTCCCAAGGATCCCGTGTCATCGAGCTTGTCTACTAAGAAGAAATCTGCGGTTCGCAAAGTCTCTGCTCAGGCTCGTTCTCGCTCGTGTACACATGCTCGCTCCAAGTACTCCATTGCAAGGCTCTACCACGAGCTCGATGCTGATCTTGGGCAGTCTTTGGTGCTGAGTTGGGGGTATAGGGAAGTCGCCCTCCTCTTCCAAGTCCGTGCCTACCAAGTCTCCAGTTTCCATGGCTCAAAAGAGCCGACGGGCCCGCGACAATGGTGAGCTAATCGCTACTCGGGCAAAGCGGTGCACGGCATCTCTGGCAGTTGGCCCCCAAGGTATTTACTCACCTTCTTCCCATGTTCCTATGGTTTTACACGATGTCCCTGATTCTCATCTTCTGAAGGTTGCCTCCGATTTGGGTTTTGTTCTTGATTCTAACCTGGGTTCTCCAGCTGCTTTACTTTCCTTGTTTCGGGTTAATGAAATTGCATAAGCGGTGCTTGTGAAGGCTCGGGATGCGGCCAAGTTTGTTGCATTGCCGGCTCCCACCGATCTTGCTACTCTTCCTCTCACATCCCTGGAGGATGGTAGTGGCCAGCCCTCAACTCCCGCTATCAAAGAACGTCGTGGAAGAAAAGTTAAGGCATGTGCTACGCCCTGCAGGTTGAGCCTGTGCATGAAAAACCTCTCTTTCCGATGAGAGCGATCTTCTGGAATTTGTGGGGCTTCGGGGCTAGGGCCGCTGAAGCCAACTTTGGGAGTATATTAGAAAAGTGAACAATGATCTCATTTGCCTTCAGGAAACCATCAAATCCTCCTTCTCTCCCAATGAACTTTCTTCTATTGCCAGCTCGGATCAATTTGCTTGGAGATAGGCCCTGCGTCAAGCCACTTCGGTGGAATTCTGGTAGAGGCTAGTTTAGATGTTTCTGATGTGGTTGTGTTTGAACATGGTATTTTCTTTTGCTAATTTGGTGTTGTTTCATAAATCTCTCAATAAGCTCTAGGAAATCATTGTAGTGTATGGCCCGGCAGACCACTCCCTATCCTCCCTTTTTCACAACGAATTGTCTAACAAATTGGAGTCTGTTACGCTACCGTTGATTATTGGGGGTGGCTTTAACTTGCTGCGCTCCCCTGCTGACAAGAATAATGAAAACTTTGATTGGCATAGGGTGATTGCCTTTAATGATTTCATTAACTCTTTAGCCCTGCGGGAAATTCAGCGATCGGGTGCTCATTTTACGTGGAATAATAGACAATCATGTCTGGTCCGATCGGTGCTGGACCGTGTCCTCATGTGTACTGCTTGGGACACCTTGTTTTCGCGGGCCTCTTTAATGGCGTTAGATCATATTTCTAATCACCCCCCTTGTCCTGGATTCTGGGGAGCGCGCCATCAGTCTTACTAAGCATTTTCAATTTGATTCATCCTGGCTTTTGGTCAAGGGGTTTACTCCTATGCTCTCTTATAAGATATCTAACCTACTTACTTCAATTTTCGGATCCTTTGGCTCGATTGATGATTGGAGTCACTGCTCGAAACTTCTTAGACAATTTTTATGGGGTTGGTGTAGGAATAGGGCAGCCGAGGCTCGTCATGAAAAACTATGTTGGGGGAGATTGAGGCCCTCGATGCGAGGGCTGACCCTGTGGGCCTCAACTAGGGTGGTTGGGAGGCTTAGTTTTCGCTAGAAATGGCCCTCATGTCCATACATCGTCAGGAAGAAGCTTACTAGAAACAATGTGGGTGCATCCATTGGATCCTGAAAGGTGACGCCCTGACTGCGTATTTCTTTGCTCTGGCCAATTGCCGTAGGTGGTAGATGCGCCATCTTCAGTCTGTCTATTGATGCCTCAGTGGTATCGAACCAATCACCGATTATGAAACATGCTCATGATTTCTTCTTTGATCTTTTATCTACTCACCCCAACTCTGGCTTTCATCTCTCCCCGTCTATTGGAGCTAGCTCTCAGAGAGTGTATGCGGAGGAAAACACGATGCTTATGTCTCCTCTATCGGAGGAGGAGATTGATGAGGCCGTGGCCTCCTCTAATTCCAACTCGGCTCTTGGCCCGGATGGGTTCTCTATTGCCTTCTGTAATAAGTTCTAGTTGGTTCTCAAACCCCTAGTCTATGTTGCCATTCAAGGTTTCTATCTGGGTATGGTCGATATCTCAAGACTTAATTATGCTCTCCTCTCCCTTATCCCTAAAGTGAAAGATGCAACCTTTATTCAACAGTTTTGACCTCGCTAACTTCCCTGCTAAGTCCTTCGCTACTAAACTTGTGTCTGTGGCTAATAGAGTCACTAGTCAATCTCAATCTGCTTTTACTAAATGTCGTTTTATTCTTGATAGCATCCTTAGTCTGCATGAGATTCTGCATGATACAACTCTAAAGGCACTAAGGTTATGGTTCGTAAGCTTACTTCAAAAACACGTACGACTCTATTAGTTGGGGTTTTATGCTCAGTAATTTTGGCTCAAGGTTTTGATGGAGCCTACGTCCATGATACGTCTCCAACGTATCTATAAATTTTTATTGTTCCATGTTGTTATATTATCATTCTTGGATGTTTTACAATCCTTTTATAGCAACTTTATATCATTTGTTGGGACTAACCTATTGACATAGTGCCCAGTGCCAGTTGCTGTTTTTTGCTTGTTTTTTACTTAGCAGAAAATCAATACCAAACGGAGTCCAAACGCAGTGAAACTTTTTGGAGAATTTTTTTGGGCCATAAGACACAAGATGGGCCGAAGAAGTACCAGAGGGGTGCCCTGAGGAGGGCACAACCCACCTGGGCACGCCTGGGGACCTAGGCACGCCCTAGTAGGTTATACCCACCTCGGTAGCCTCCCGCACCACCTCTTTGCTCTATAAATGCCCCAATATTCCAGAAACCCTAGGGGAGTCGACGAAAATCAATTCCAGTCGCCGCAAGTTCCAGAACCACCAGATCCAATCTAGACACCATCACGGAGGGGTTCATCATCCTCATTTGTGCCTCTCCGATGATGCGTGAGTAGTTCATTGTAGACCTATGGTTTCGTAGTTAGTAGCTAGATGTCTTCCTCTCTCTTTTGATTCTCAATACAATGGTCTCTTGGAGATCTATTTGATGTAACTCTTTTTGCACTGTGTTTGTTGGGATCCGATAAACTTTGAGTTTATGATCAGATCTATGTTTTTATCCATGAAAGTTACTTGAGTCTTTTGATCTCTTATATGCATGATTACTTATAGCCTCGTATTTCTTCTTTCAAATCTTTGGTTTAGTTAGGCCAACTAGATCGATTTTTCTTGCCATGGGAAGAGGTGCTTTGTGATGGGTTCGATCTTATGGTGCTCGATCCTAGTGACAGAAGGGGAACCAACACGTATGTATCATTGCTATTAAGTATAACAAGAGGGGATCTATTTCTACATAAATAGATCTTGTCTACATCATGACATCGTTCTTATTGCATTACTCCATTTCTCCATGAACAATACACTAGATGCATGCTGGATAGCAGTCGATGTGTGCAGTAATAGTAGTAGATGCAGGCAGGAGTCGGTCTACTAATCTTGGACATGATGCCTATATAAAGATCATTGCCTGGATATCATCATGCTTATTTGAAGTTCTATCAATTGCCCAACGGTAATTTGTTTAGCCACTCTATGCTATTTTTCTCGAGAGAAGCCACTAGTGAAACTACGCCCCCCGGGTCTCTTCTTTATCATATTTTCCTTCAAGATCTATTTTTATTTGCCTTTATTTTCAGATCTATTGATCCAAAAACACAAAAATACCTTGCTGCAATTTATTTTTATTTATTTTTATCTCGTGTTCCCACGAGATCTATTTATCCAATCTACTACAATTTTACCTATCTATTTACCCATGAGGAATTGACAACCCCTCTCTTAAGTCGGGTTGCAAGTATTTGTTCTTGTGTGCAGGTACCATTCACGTAGTGTTGCGTGGTTCTCCTACTGGTTCGATAACCTTGGTATCATCACTAAGGGAAATACCTACCGTAGCTGTGCAGCATCATCCTTCCTCTTTGGGGGAAATACCGACGTAGTTCAAGCCGCATGAAAAGGAATTTCTGGCACCGTTGCCGGGGAGACATCATCAACATCTACCAGGTTCCTAATAACAAATCTCATCTCCTTGCAATTTACATTATATGTCATTTGCCTCTCATTTTCATCTCCCCCATTTCACAAAAAAATGTTGTTTTTGTTCGCCTAATTTTCGTTCGCCGTTTTCTCGTTAGACCTATCTTTTTGCTTGAGATCTTGTTGCCGGATATTGAAGTTTTGTACAGGTTTAGCCTTGCATCATAAAGTGCAGCAAAGTATTTTTTGTATTTTTGATTTAATAGATCTGACAATAAAAGCAAATAAATTAGACAGCAAAGGCAAATATATTAAAGAAGAGACTCGGGGGGCGTATATTTCACTAGTGGCTTCTCTCGAGAAAAATAGCAAATGGTGGGTGAACAAATTACTGTTGGGAAATTGATAGAACTTCAAATAATCATGACGATATCCACGCAATGATCATTATATAGGCATCACGTCCAAGATTAGTAGACCAACTCCTTCCTGCATCTACTACTATTACTCCACACATCGACCGCTATCCAGCATGCATCTAGTGTATTAAGTTCATGGAGAAACGGAGTAATGCAATAAGAACGATGACATGATGTAGACAAGAACTTGAAGGAAATATTCCCTAGAGGCAATAATAAAGTTGTTATTTATATTTCCTTATATCATTATAAATGTTTATTATTCATGCTAGAATTGTATTAACCGGAAACTTGATACATGTGTGGACAAAATAGAGTGCTCCTAGTAAGCCTCTACTAGACTAACTCGTTAATCAAAGATGGTTAAGTTTTCTAACCATAGACATGTGTTGTCATTTGATGAACAGAATCACATCATTAGGAGAATGATGTGATGGACAAGACCCATCTGTTAGCTTAGCATAATGATCGTTAAGTTTTATTGCTATTGCTTTCTTCATGTCATATACATATTCCTTTGACTATGAGATTATGCAACTCCCGGATACCGGAGGAATACCTTGTGTGCTATCAAACATCACAACGTAATTGGGTGATTATAAAGATGCTCTACAGGTATCTCCAAAGGTGTTTATTGGGTTGGCATAGATCGAGATTAGGATTTTTCACTCCGAGTATCAGAGAGGTATCTCTAGGGCCTCTCGGTAATGCACATCATAATAAGCCTTGTAAGAGATGTGACTAATGAGTTAGTTGTGGGATGATGCATTACGGAACAAGTAAATGGACTTGCCGGTAACAAGATTGAACTAGGTATGAAGATACCGACGATCGAATCTCGGGCAAGTAACATACCGATGATAAAGGGAATAACGTATGTTGTCATTATGTTTTGACCAATAAAGATCTTCATAGAATATGTAGGAACCAATATGAGCATCCAGGTTTTGCTGTTGGTTATGGACTCGAGGGGTGTCTAGGTCATGTCTACATAGTTCTCGAACCCGTAGGGTCCGCACGCTTAACGTTCGATGACGATTTGTATTATATGAGTTATGTGATTTGGTGATCGAATGTTGTTCAGAGTCCCGGATGAGATCACGGACATGACGAGGAGTCTCGAAATGGTCGAGAGGTAAAGATTCATATATAGGACGATAATATTCGGACACCGGAAGTGTTCTGGAGGTACCGGATATGTATCGGGTCACTCGAAGGGGTTCCGGGCAACCCCCGGCAAGCTATATGGGCCTAATGGGCCAAGAGTTGGACAGACCAGACCCTAAGGGGTTGGTGCACCCCCCCCCCTTGCTGGCAGAATAGGAAGGGGAAGGGAAAGGGGGAAGAGAGAAGGAAGGAGAGGCAATTCGGTCTCCCCCTGCCTTCCCTTCTCTCTCCCCTTTCCTTCCCTCTCCAGAAAAGATGGTAGGGGGCGAATTGGACAAGGCCCCCAAGTAGGATTCCTCCTACTTGGGGCGCCCCATGGCTGTCCCCCTCCCCCTCCCACCTATATATATGTAGGGAGGGGTCACCTAGAACACACAACAAACATTGTTAGCCGTGTGCGGCGCCCCCTCCACAGTTTACGCCTCCGGTCATATTCACGTAGTGCTTAGGTGAAGCCCTGCGCGGATCACTTCACCAAAACCATCACCACGCTGTCGTGCTGACGGAACTCTCCCTTGACACTTTGTTGGATCAAGAGTTCGAGGGTCGTCATCAAGCTGAACATGTGCAGAACTCGGAGGTGCCGTACGTTTGGTGCTTGATCAGTCGGAACGAGAAGAAGTTTGACTACATCAACCGCGTTGTCAAACACTTCCGCTTTCGTTCTACGAGGGTACATGGACACACTCTCCCCCTCTCATTGCTATGCATCTCCTAGATAGATCTTGCGAGAGCATAGGAATTTTTTTTGAAATTGTGCTACGTTTCCCAACAGTGGTATCAGAGCCAGGTCTATGCGTAGATGATATGCACGAGTAGAACACAAAGAGTTGTGTGCGGTGATAGTCATACTACTTACCACCAACATCTTATTTTGATTCGAAGGTATTGTTGGATGAAGGGGCTTAAGGAAATATGCCCTAGAGGGAATAATAAAGGTATTATTTATTTCCTTATTTCATGATAAATGTTTATTATTCATGCTAGAATTGTATTAACCGGAAACTTGATGCATGCATGAATACATAGACAAACAGAGTGTCACTAGTATGCCTCTACTAGACTAGCTCGCTGAATCAATGATGGTTAAGTTTTCTAGCCATAGACATGAGTTGTCATTTGATTAACTGGATCACATTATTAGAAAATAATGTGATTGACTTGACCCATTCCGTTAGCTTAGCACTTGATCATTTAGTATGTTGCTATTGCTTTCTTCATGACTTATACATGTTCCTATGACTATGAGATTATGCAACTCCCGAATACCGGAGGAACACTTTGTGTGTACCAAACATCACAACGTAAATGGGTGATTATAAAGGTGCTCTATAGGTGTCTTCGAAGGTACTTGTTGGGTTGGCACAGATCAAGATTAGGATTTGTCACTCCGATTGTCGGAGAGGTATCTCTGGGCCCTCTTGGTAATGCACATCCCTATAAGCCTTGCAAGCAATGTGACTAATGAGTTAGTTGCGGGATGATGCATTACGGAACGAGTAAAGAGACTTGCCGGTAACAAGATTGAACTAGGTATTGAGATACCGACGATCAAATCTCGGGCAAGTAACATACCGATGACAAAGGGAACAATGTATTTTGTTATGCGATTCGACCGATAAAGATCTTCGTAGAATATGTAGGATCCAATATGGGCATCCAGGTTCCACTATTGCTTATTGACCAGAGAGGTGTTTCGGTCATGTCTACATAGTTCTCGAACCCGTAGGGTCTGCACGCTTAACGTTCGTTGACGATATAGTATTATATGAGTTATGTATGTTGGTGATCGAATGTTGTTTGGAGTCCCGGATGATATCACAGACATGACGAGGACCTCCGGAATGGTCCGGAGGTAAAGATTCATATATTGGATGATATGGTTAGGCCAAGGGGTCAGGCCCACGGGGCTATAAGTCGGTGCAAAAGGAGTTTTGCGGAGGCGAGGGGCCAAACGCCGGAGACCCTGGCATCTGATCCTCGGCCAGATGCCAAGGATTGTGGCGTTTGGTCCTAGAGTCCGAGTGGGACTCTTGCCTTTCGGGCAAAACCGACTTTGAGGAGGCTTTTTGCTCCAAGTTTCGACCCTAGGGCTCAACAAATAAATAGAGGTGCAGGGCTAGCACCAAAGACACATCAAGAAACACCAAGCCGTGTGCCGGCAACCCCGTCCCCTCTAGTTTATCCTCCATCATAGTTTCCGTAGTTCTTGGCGAAGCCCTGCGAGGTTTGTTCTTCACCAACACCGTCACCACGCCGTCGTGCTGCCGGAACTCATCTACTACTTCGCCCGTCTTGCTGGATCAAGAAGGCAAGGATGTCATCAAGCTGAACGTGTGCTGAACGTGGAGGTGCTGTATGTTCGGTACTTGATCAGAACGGATCGTGAAGGTGTACGACTACATCAACCGTGTTGATAAACGCTTCCGCTTAGCGATATTCAAGGGTATGAAGATACATTCCTCCTCTCGTTGCTAAGCATCACCATGAATCTTGCGTGTGCGTAGGAATTTTTTTGAAATTACCATGTTCCCCAACAGTGGCATCCGAGCCAGGTTTATGCGTAGATGTTGTATGCATGAGTAGAACACAAGTGAGTTCTGGGTGATACAAGTCATACTGCTTACCAGCATGTCATACTTTGGTTTGGCGGTATTGTTGGATGAAGCGGCCTGGACCGACATTATGCGTATGCTTACGCGAGACTGGTTCTACCGACGTGCTTCGCACACAGGTGGCTGGCGGGTGTCAGTTTCTCCAACTTTAGTTGAATCGAGTGTGGCTACGACCGGTCCTTGTGAAGGTTAAAACATCACTAACTTGACAAAATATCATTGTGGTTTTGATGCGTAGGTAAGAATGGTTCTTGCTCAGCCCGTAGCAGCCACGTAAAACTTGCAACAACAAAGTAGAGGACGTCTAACTTGTTTTTGCAGGGCATGTTGTGATGTGATATGGTCAAGACATGATGCTAAATTTTATTGTATGAGATGATCATGTTTTGTAACAGAGTTATTGGCAACTGGCAGGAGCCATATGGTTGTCGCTTTATTATATGCAATGCAATCGCCCTGTAATAGCTTTACTTTATCACTAAGCGGTAGCAATAGTCGTTGAAGCAATAGTTGGTGAGATGACAACGATGCTACGATGGAGATCAAGGTGTCGCGCTGGTGACGATGGTGATCATGACGATGCTTCGGAGATGGAGATCACAAGCACAAGATGATGATGGCCATATCATATCACTTATATTGATTGCATGTGATGTTTATCCTTTATGCATCTTATTTTGCTTTGATTGACGGTAGCATTATAAGATGATCTCTCACTAAATTTCATGATAAAAGTGTTCTCCCTGAGTATGCACCGTTGCCAAAGTTTGTCGTGCCGAGACACCATGTGATGATCGGGTGTGATAAGCTCTACGTTCATCTACAACAGGTGCAAGCCAGTTTTGCACACGTAGAATACTCGGGTTAGACTTGACGAGACTAGCATATGCAGATATGGCCTCGTAACACTGAGAACGAAAGGTCGAGCGTGAATTATATAGTAGATATGATCAACTTAGTGATGTTCACCATTGAAAACTACTCCATCTGACGTGATGATCGAACATGGTCTAGTTGATTTGGATCACATGATCATTTAGATGACTCGAGGGATGTCTATCTAAGTGGGAGTTCTTAAGTAATATGATTAATTGAACTTTAATTTATCATGAACTTAGTCCTGATAGTATTTTGCAAATTATGTTGTAGATCAATAGCTCGCGTTGTTGCTTCCCTATGTTTATTTTGATATGTTCCTAGAGAAAAACTATTTTGAAAGATGTTAGTAGCAATGCAGATTGGATCCGTGTTCTGAGGATTATCCTCATTGATGCACAGAAGAATTATGTCCTTGATGCACCACTAGGTGATAGACCTATTATAGGAGCACATGCAGACGTTATGAACGTTTGGAAAGCTCGGTATGATAACTACTTGATAGTTTAGTGCACCATGCTTAACGACTTAGAATCGGGACTTTAAGGATGTTTTGAACGTCATGGACCATATGCGATGTTCCAGGAGTTGAAGTTCATATTTCAAGCAAATACCCGAGTTGAGAGATATGAAGTCTCCAACAAGTTCTATAGCTAAAAGATGGAGGAGAATTGCTCAACTAGTGAGCATGTGCTCAGATTGTCTAGGTACTACAATCGCTTGAATCAAGTGGGAGTTAATCTTCCAGATAAGATAGTGATTGATAGAGTTCTATAGTCACCATCACCAAGTTACTAGAACTTCGTGATGAACTATAGTATGCAAGGGATGATGAAAACGATTCCCGAGCTCTTCGTGATGTTGAAATCAACGAAGGTAGAAATCAAGAAAGAGCATCAAAGTATTGATGATCAACAAGACCACTAGTTTCAAGAAAAGGGCAAAGGGAAAGAAAGGGAACTTCATGTAGAATGGCAAGCAAGTTGTCACTCCCGCGAAGGAGCCCAAAACTGGACCAAAGCATGAAACTGAGTGCTTCTACTGCAAAGGAAATGGTCACTGGAAGCGGAAATGCCCTAAATATTTGGTGGATAAGAAGGATGGCAAAGTGAACAAGGGTATATTTGATACACAGGTTATTAATGTGTACCTTACTAGTGTTTATAGTAGCCCCTGGATATTTGATACTTGTTCGGTTGCTAAAAATTAGTAACTCAAAACAGGAGTTACAGAATAAATAGAGACTAGTTAAGGGTGAAGTGACGATGTGTGTTGGAAGTGGTTCCAAGATTGATATGATCATCATCGCACACTCCCTATACTTTCGGGATTAGTGTTAAACCTAAATAAATGTTATTTGGCGTTTGCGTTGAGCATGAATATGATTTGATCATGTTTATTGCAATATGATTATTCATTTAAAGTTAGAGAATAATTGTTGTTCTATTTACATGAATAAAACCTTCGATGGTCATACACCCAATGAAAATAGTTTGTTGGATCTCGATCGTAGTGATACACAAATTCATAATATTGATGCCAAAAGATGCAAAGTTGATAATGATAGGGCGACTTATTTGTGGCACTGCCGTTTGGGTCATATCGGTGTAAAGCGCATGAAGAAACTCCATAAAGATGGACTTTTGGAATTACTTGGTTATGAATCATTTGATGCTTCTGAACCGTTCCTTTTGGGCAAGATGACTAAAACTCCGTTCTCCGGAACAATGGAACGAGCTACTGACTTGTTGGAAATAATACATACCGATGTATGCGGTCCAATGTGTATTGATGCTCGTGGCGGGTATCGTTATTTTCTGACCTTCACAGATGATTTGAGAAGATATGAGTATATCTAGTTAATGCAGCACAAGTCTGAAACATTTGAAAAGTTCAAAGAATTTCAGAGTGAAGTGGAGAATCATCATAACAAGAAAATAAAGTTTCTACGATCTGATCGTGGAGGAGAATATTTGAGTTACGAGTTTGGCCTTCATTTAAAACAATGTGGAATAGTTTCACACCTCACGCCACATGGAACACCACAGCTTAATGGTGTGTCCGAATGTCATAACCGTACTTTATTGGATATAGTGCAATCTATGATGTCTCTTACCGATTTACCACTATCATTTTCGGGTTATGCATTAGAGACAGCTGCATTCACATTAAATAGGGCACCATCTAAATCCGTTGAGACAACGCCTTATGAACTATGGTTTGGCAAGAAACCAAAGTTGTCGTTTCTTAAAGTTTGGGGTTGCGATGCTTATGTGAAAAAGTTTCATCCTGATAAGCTCAAACCCAAATCAGAGAAGTGTGTCTTCATAGGATACCCAAAAGTAACTATTGGGTACACCTTCTATCACAGATCCGAAGGCAAGATATTTGTTGCTACGAATGGATCCTTTCTAGAGAAGAAGTTTCTCTCGAAAGAAGTGAGTGGGAGGAAAGTAGAACTTGATAAGGTAATTGTACCTTCTCCCTAATTGGAAAGTAGTTCATCACAGAAACCAGTTCTAGCAATGCCTACACCGATTAGTGAGGAAGTTAATGATGATGATCATGAAACTTCGGATCAAGTTACTACCAAACCTCGTAGGTCAACCAGAGTAAGATCCGCACTAGAGTGGTACGGTAATCCTATTCTGGAGGTCATGTTGCTTGACCATGACGGGCCTACGAAATATGAGGAAGCGATGATGAGCCCAGATTCCATGAAATGGCTTGAGGCCATGAAATCTGAGATCGGATCCATGTATGAGAACAAAGTGTGGAGTTTGGTTGACTTGCCCGATGATCGGCAAGCCATAGAAAATAAATGGATCTTCAAGAGGAAGACGAACGCTGATAGTTGTGTTACTATCTACAAAGATCGAATTGTTGAAAAAGGTTTTCAACAAGTTCAAGGTGTTGAATACAATGAGATTTTCTCACTTGTATCAATGCTTAAATGTCTATCCGAATCATGTTAGCAATTGCCGCATTTTATGAAATTTGGCAAATGGATGTCAAAACTACATTCCTTAATGGATTTCTTAAATAAGAGTTGTATATGATGCAACCAGAAGGTTTTGTCGATCCTAAAGGTGCTAACAAAATGTGCAAGCTCCAACGATCCATCTATGGACTGGTGCAAGCATCTCGGAGTTGGAATATACGCTTTGATGAGTTGATCAAAGCATATAGTTTTATACAGACTTGCAGTGAAGCCTGTATTTACAAGAAAGTGAGTGAGAGCACTACAACATTTCTGAGAAATATATGTGAATGACATATTGTTGATCAGAACTAATGTAGAATTTTCTGGTAAGCATAAAGGAGTATTTGAAAGGAGTTTTTCAAATAAAGACCTCAGTAAAGCTACTTACATATTGAGCATCAAGATTTATTGAGATCGATCTTGACGTTGATAAGATTTTCAATTAGTACATACCTTGACAAGATTTTGAAGTAGTTCAAAATGGAACAGTCAAAGAAAGAGTTCTTGCCTGTGTTACAAATGTGTGAAATTGAGTAAGACTCAAATCCCGACCACGGCAGAAAATAGAAAGAGAATGAAAGTCATTCCCTATGCCTCAGTCATAGGTTCTATAAAGTATGTCATGCTATGGACCAGACCTATTGTATACCCTGCCCTGAGTTTGGCAAGGGAGTACAGCAGTGATCTAGGAGTAGATCATTGGACATCGGTCAAAATTATCCTTAGTGGAATAAGGAAATATTTCTCGATTATGGAGGTGACAAAAGGATTGTCATAAAGGGTTACGTCAATGCAAGTTTTGACATTGATCTAGATGACTCTAACTCTCAATCTGGATACATATTGGAAGTGGGAGCAATTAGCTAGAGTAGCTCCATGCAGAGCATTGAAGACATAGAATATTTGCAAAATACATACGGCTCTGAATATGACAGACCCGTTGACTAAACTTCTCTCACAAGCAAAACATGATCAAAACCTTAGTACTCTTTGGGTGTTAATCACATAGCGATGTGAACTAGATTATTGACTCTAGTAAACCCTTTGGGTGTTGGTCACATGACAATGTGGACTATGGGTGTTAATCACATACAGATGTGAACTATTGGTGATAAATCACATGATGATGTGAACTAGATAATTGACTCTAGTGCAAGTGGGAGACTGAAGGAAATATGCCCTAGAGGCAATAATAAAGTTATTATTTATTTCCTTATTTCATGATAAATATTTATTATTCATGCTAGAATTGTATTAACCGGAAACTTGATACATGCATGAATACATATACAAACAGAGTGTCACTAGTATGCCTCTACTTGACTAGCTCGTTGAATCAAAGATGGTTAAGTTTTATAGCCATAGACATGAGTTGCCATTTGATTAATGGGATCACATCATTAGAGAATGATGTGATTGACTTGACCCATTCCGTTAGCTTAGCACTTGATCATTTAGTATGTTGCTATTGCTTTCTTCATGACTTATACATGTTCCTATGACTATGAGATTATGCAACTCCCGAATACCGGAGGAACACTTTGTGTGCTACCAAACGTCACAATGTAACTGGGTGATTATAAAGGTGCTCTACAGGTGTCTCCGAAGGTACTTATTGGGTTGGCATAGATATAGATTAGGATTTGTCACTCCGATTATCGGAGAGGTATCTCTAGGCCCTCTTGGTAATGCACATCACTATAAGCCTTGCAAGCAATGTGACTAATGAGTTAGTTGTGGGATGATGCATTACGGAACGAGTAAAGAGACTTGCCGGTAACGAGATTGAACAAGGTATTGAGATACCGACGATCGAATCTCGGGAAAGTAACATACCGATGACAAAGGGAACAATGTATGTTGTTATGTGGTTCGACCGATAAAGATCTTCGTAGAATATGTAGGAGCCAATATGGGCATCCAGGTTCCGCTATTGGTTATTGACCAGAGAGGTGTCTCGGTCATGTCTACATAGTTGTCGAACCCGTAGGGTCCGCACGCTTAATGTTCGTTGACGATATAGTATTATATGAGTTATGTATGTTGGTGACCGAATGTTGTTCGGAGTCCCGGATGAGATCACGGACATGACGAGGACCTCCGGAATGGTGCGGAGGTAAAGATTCATATATTGGATGATATGGTTAGGCCAAGGGGTCAGGCCCACGGGGCTATAAGTCGGTGCAAAAGGAGTTTTGCGGAGGCCAGGGGCCAAACGCCAGAGACCCTAGCGTCTGGCCCTGGGCCATACGCCGAGGCCCATGGCGTTTGGGCCAGACGCCAAGGATTGTGGCATTTGGTCCTGGAGTCCAAGTGGGACTCTTGCCTTTCGGGCAAAACCGACTTTGAGGAGGCTTTTTGCTCCAAGTTTCGACCCCAGGGCTCAACATATAAACAGAGGGGCAGGGCTAGCACCAAGGACACATCAAGACACACCAAGCCATGTGCCGGCAACCCCGTCCCCTCTAGTTTATCCTACGTCATTGCCCCTAGTTTATCCTACGTCATTGTTTCCGTAGTGCTTGGCGAAGCCCTGCGAAGATTGTTCTTCAACAACACCGTCACCATGCCGTCGTGCTACCGGAACTCATCTACTACTTCGCCCGTCTTGCTGGCTCAAGAAGGCAAGGACGTCAACGAGCTGAACGTGTGCTGAACGCGGAGGTGCCGTACATTCGGTACTTGATCGGTACGGATCGTGAAGGTGTACAACTACATCAACCGCGTTGATAAACGCTTCTGCTTAGCGATCTTCAAGGGTATGAAGATACACTCCTCCTCTCGTTGCTATGCATCACCATGATCTTGCGTGTGCGTAGGATTTTTTTTGAAATTACCACGTTCCCCAACAGGGGCCCGGACCAACCTTACACCACGTTCATGAGACCGGTTCCCCCGATAGACATGCAACTTGTTTTGCATAAAGGTGGCTGACGGGTGTCTGTTTCTCCAACTTTAGTTGAATCGAATTTGACTATGGCCGATCCTTGTTGATGGTTAAAACAGAAAACTTGACAAAACACTATTGTGGTTTTGATGCGCAGGTAAGAACGGTTCTTACTAGAAGCCCCTAGTAGCCACGTAAAACTTGCAACAACAAAGTAGAGGACGCCTAACTTCTTTTTGCAGGGCATGTTGTGATGTGATATGGTCAAGACATGATGTGATATACGTTGTTGTATGAGATGATCATGTTTTGTAAAAGTTATAGGCAACTGGCAGGAGCCTTATGGTTGTCACTTTATTGTATGAAATGCAATTGCCATGTAATTGCTTTACTTTATCACTATGCGTAAGCGATAGTTGTAGAAGCAATAGTTGGCGAGACGACAACAACGCTACGATGGAGATCAAGGTGTCAAGCCGGTGACGATGGAAATCATGACAGTGCTTTGGAGATAGAGATCAAAGGCACAAGATGATGATGGCCATATCATGTCACATATTTTGATTGCATATGATGTTTATCTTTTATGCATCTTATTTTGCTTAGTACGGCGGTAGCATTATAAGATGATCCCTCACTAAAATTTCAAGGTATAAGTGTTCTCCCTAAGTATGCACTATTGCGACAGTTCATCGAGCCGAGACACCACGTGATGATCGGGTGTTATAAGCTCTACGTTCATATACAACGGGTGCAAGACAGTTTTGCATGTGCAGAATACTCGGCTTAAACTCGATGAGCCTAGCATGTACAGACTGTTGGAAATATGCCCTAGAGGCAATAATAAAAGGATTATTATTATATTTCCTTGTTCATGATAATTGTCTTTTATTCATGCTATAATTGTGTTATTTAGAAATCGTAATACATGTGTGAATACATAGACCACAATATGTCCCTAGTGAGCCTCTAGTTGAATAGCCTGTTGATCAACAGATAGTCATGGTTTCCTGACTATGGACATTGGATGTCATTGATAACGGGATCACATCATTAGGTGAATGATCTGATGGACAAGACCCAATCCTAAGCATAGCACAAGATCGTGTAGTTCGTTTGCTAGAGCTTTTCCAATGTCAAGTATCTTTTCCTTAGACCATGAGATCATGTAACTCCCGGATACCATAGGAGTGCTTTGGGTGTACCAAACGTCACAACGTAACTGGGTGACTATAAAGGTATACTATGGGTATCTCCGAAAGTATCTGTTGGGTTGATACAGATCGAGACTGGGATTTGTCACTCCGTATGACGGAGAGGTATCTCTGGGCCCACTCGGTAATGCATCATCATAATGAGCTCAAAGTGACCAAGTGTCTGGTCACGGGATCATGCATTACGGTACGAGTAAAGTGACTTGTCGGTAACGAGATTGAACGAGGTATTGGGATACCGACGATCGAATCTCGGGCAAGTAACATACCGATTGACAAAGGGAATTGTATACGGGGTTGCTTGAATCCTCGACATCGTGGTTCATCCGATGAGATCATCGAGGAGCATGTGGGAGCGAACATGGGTATCTAGATGCCGCTGTTGGTTATTGACCAGAGAGCCGTCTCGGTCATGTCTACGTGTCTCCCGAACCCGTAGGGTCTACACACTTAAGGTTCGGTGATGCTAGGGTTGTAGAGATATTAGTATGCAGCAAACCGAAAGTTGTTCGGAGTCCCGGATGAGATCCCGGACGTCACGAGGAGTTCCGGAATGGTCCGGAGGTAAAGAATTATATATGGGAAGTCGAGTTTCGGCCATCGGGAAAGTTTCGGGGGTCACCAGTATTGTACTTGGACCACCAGAAGGGTCCCGAGGGTCCACCGGGTGGGGCCACCCATCCCGGAGGGCCCCATGGGCTGAAGTGGGAGGGGAACCAGCCCCTGGTGGGTTGGTGCACCCCCCCTTGGGCCCCCCTGCACCTAGGGTTGGGAACCCTAGGGGAGGGGGCGCCTCCACTTGCCTTGGGGGCAAGGCACCCCCCTAGGCCGTCGCCCCCCCTAGGAGATCCCATCTCCTAGTGCCGGCGCCCCCTGTGGGGACCCTATATATAGAGGGGGGAGGGAGGGCAGCCGCACCCTTGCAGTTGGCGCCTCCCTTCCCCCTTGCTACACCTCTCACTCCCGCAGACGCTTGGCGAAGCCCTGTCGGGATCCCTGCTGCATCCACCACCTCGCCGTCGTGCTGCTGGATCTTCATCAACCTCTCCTTTCCCATTGCTGGATCAAGAAGGAGGAGATTTCACGCTGACCGTACGTGTGTTGAATGCGGAGGTGCCATCCGTTCGGCGCTAGGATCTCCGATGATTTGGATCACGACGAGTATGACTCCCTCAACCCCGTACTCTTGAACGCTTCCGCTCGATCTACAAGGGTATGTAGATGCACTCCTCTCTCTCGTTGCTAGATGAACTCACAGATTGATCTTGGTGACACCGTAGAAATTTTTTTATTTTCTGCAACGTTCCCCAACATAGACATGGCCTCAGAACACTGGACACCGAAAGGTCGAACGTGAATCATATAGTAGATATGATCAACATAGAGATGTTCACCATTGATGACTACTCCATCTCACGTGATGATCAAACATGGTTTAGTTGATTTGGAGCACGTAATCATTTAGATGACTCGAGGGATGTCTATCTAAGTGGGAGTTCTTAAGTAATATGATTAATTGGACTTAATTTATCATGAACTTAGTCCTGATAGTATCTGCATATCTATGTTGTAGATCAATAGCTCGTGTTTAGCTCCCTATTTTAATTTTGATATGTTCCTAGAGAAAACTAAGTTGAAAGATGATAGTAGCAATGATGTGGACTGGGTCCGTGATCTGAGGATTATCCTCATTGATGCAAAGAAGAATTATGTCCTTGATGCACCGCTAGGTGACAGACCTATTGCTGGAGCAGATGCCAACGTTATGAACGTTTGACAAGCTCGGTATGATGACTACTTGATAGTTCAGTGCACCATGCTTTACGGCTTAGAACCGGGACTTAAAAAACGTTTTGAACGCCACAGAGCATATGAGATGTTCCTAGAGTGGCAATTAGTATTTCAGACCCATGCCCATGTTAAGAGGTACGAGACCTCTGGCAAGTACTTTGCCTACAAAATGGAGGAGAATAGCTCAGCAGGTGAGCATGTTCTCAGAATGTCTGGGTACTACAATCGCTTGAATCAAGTGGGAGTTAATCTTCCAGATAAAATAGTGATTGACAGAGTTCTCTAGTCACTGTCACCAATTTACTAGAACTTCGTGATGGACTATAATATGTAAGGGATGATGAATTGATACCCGAGCTCTTCGCGATGCTAAAATCAACGAAGGTAGAAATCAAGAAATAGCATCAAGTGTTGATGGTTAACAAGACCACTAGTTTCAAGAAAAGGGCAAGCGAAAGAAAGGGAAAATTCAAAAGAATGGCAAGAAAGTTGCCACTCCCATGAAGAAGCCCAAAGCTAGACCCAAGCCTGAAACTGAGTGCTTCTACTGCAAAGGAAATGGTCACTAGAAGTGGAACTGCCGTAGATACTCGGCGGATAAGAAGGATGGCAAAGTGAGCAAAGGTATATTTGATATACATGTTATTGATGTATACTTTACTAGTGTTTATAGCAAGCCCTCGGTACTTGATACTGGTTTAGTTGCTAAGAGTAGTAATTCGAAACAGGAGTTGCAAGATAAATAGAGACTAGTTAAGGATGAGGTAATGATGTGTGTTGGAAGTAATTCTAAGGTTGATACGATCACCATCACACACTCCCTCTACCTTCGGGATTAGAATTGAACCTAAATAAATGTTATTTGGTGTTTGCGTTGATCATTAATATGATTAGATCTTGTTTATGGCAATACGGTTATTCATTTAAGTCAGAGAATAATTATTGTTCTATTTATATGAATAAAACCTTCTATGGTCATACACCCAATTTGAATGGTTTATTAAATCTCAATCGTAGTGATACACATATTCATAATATTGATGCCAAAAGATGCAAAGTTGATAATGATAGTGCAACATATTTGTGGGACTGCCGTTTAGGTCATATTGGTGTAAAGTGCATGAAGAAACTCCATACGGATGGACTTTCGGAATCACTTGATTATGAATCATTTGATGCTTGCGAACCATGCCTCATGGGCAAGATGACTAAGACTCCGTTCTCCGGAACATGGAGCGAGCCACTGACTTATTGGAAATAATACATACCGATGTATGCGGTCCGATGAGTGTTGAGGCTCGCAGCGGGTATCGTTATTTCCTAACCTTCACAGATAATTTGAGCACATATGGGTATATCTACTTGCTGAAACACAAGTCTGAAACATTTGAAAAAGTTCAAAGAATTTCAGAGTGAAGTGGAGAATCATTATAGAAGAAAATAAAGTTTCTAAGATTTGATCACGGAGGCGAATATTTGAGTTACGAGTTTGGTCTTCGTTTAAAACAATGTGAATAGTTTCACAACTCACGCCACCTGGAACACCACAAAAATGGTGTGTACGAACTTGTAACCATACTTTATTAGATATGGTGTGATCTATGATGTCTCTTATCAATTTACCACTATCATTTTGGGGTTATGCATTATAGACAGTTGCATTCACTTTAAATATGGCACCATCTAAATCCATTGAGACGACACCGTATGAACTGTGGTTTCGCAAGAAACCTAAGCTGTCGTTTATTCAAGTTTGGGGTTGTGATGCTTATGTGAAAAAGCTTCAGCCTGATAATCTCGAACCCAAATCAGAGAAATGTGTCTTCATAGGATACCCAAAAGAAACAGTTGGGTACACCTTCTATCATAGATCCAAAGGCAAGATCTTTGTTGCTAAGAATGGATCCTTTCTAGAGAAGGAGTTTCTCTCGAAAGAAGTGAGTGGGAGGAAATTAGAACTTGATGAGGTAATTGTACCTTCTCTCGAATTGGAAACTAACTATTAGAGAAATCTATTCTCATGATGCCTACACCAACTAGAGAGGAAGCTAATGATGATGATCATGAAACTTCAGATCAAGTTTACTGGACCTCGTAGGACGAACAAAGCATGTTCCACACCAAAGTGGTACGGTTATCCTGTTCTGGAGGTCATGTTACTAGACCATGACGAACCTACGAACTATGATGATGAGCCTAGATTCCGCAAAATGGCTTGAGGCCATAAAATCCGAGATAGGATCCATGTATGAGAACAAAGTGTGGACTTTGGTGGACTTGCCCGATGATCAGCAAGCCATCAAGAATAAATGGATCTTCAAGAGGAAGACAAACGATGATGGTAGTGTTACTATCTACAAAGCTCGAAATGTTGCAAAAGGTTTTCGACAAGTTCAAGGTGTTGACTACGATGAGATTTTCTCACTCGTATTGACGCTTAAGTCTGTCTGAATCATGTTAGCAATTGCCGCATTTTATGATTATGAAATCTGGCAAATGGACGTCAAAACTGCATTCCTTAATGAATTTCTTATAGAAGAATTGTATATGATGCAACCAGAAGGTTTTGTCAATCCTAAAGGTGCTAACAAAGTGTGCAAGCTCCAGGGATCCATCTATGGACTGGTGCAAGCATCTCGGAGTTGGAATATACGGTTAGATGAGTTGATCAAAGCATATAGTTTTATACAATCTTGTGGTGAAGCCTGTATTTACAAGAAAGTGAGTGGGAGCACTACAGCCTTTCTGATAAGTATATGTGAATGACATATTATTGATCAGAAATTATGTAGAATTTTCTGGCAAGCATAAAGGAGTGTTTGAAAGGATTTTTGCAAAGAAAGACCTTAGTGAAGCTGCTTACATATTGGGCATCAAGATCTATAGAGATTAAGACACTTGATAAGACTTTCGATGAGGACATACCTTGATGAGATTTTGAAGGAGTTCAAAATGGATCAGTCGAAGAAGGAGTTCTTACCTGAGTTGTAGGGTATGAAGTTGAGTAAGACTCAAAACCTGACCACAGCAGAAGATAGAGAAAGAATGAAATTTGTTCCCTATGCCTCAGCCACATTTTCTATAAAGTATGCCATGTTGTGTACCAGACCTATTGTGTACCTTACCATGAGTTTGGCAAGGGGTTACAATAGTGATCCAGGAGTAGATCACTGGACATCGGTTAAAGTTATCCTTAGGTACCTAAAGAGGACTAAGGAAATATTTCTCGGTTATGGAGGTGACAAAGAGTTCATCATAAAGAGTTACATTGATGCAAGATTTGACACTGATCCGGATGACTCTGAGTCTCAATCTGGGTATATATTGAAAGTGGGAGCAATTAGCTAGAGTAGCTCCATGCAGAGCATTGTAGACATAGAAATTTGCAAAATACAAACGGATCTGAATGTGACAACCCCGTTGACTAAACTTCTCTCACAAGCAAAACATGATCACACCTTAGTACTCTTTGGGTATTAATCACATAGCGATGTGAACTAGATTACTGACTCTAGTAAACCCTTTGGGTGTTGGTTGATCGCTCTCTGGCTATAGCGCCAGAAAAGCTCCTGTCTGCTAGGACTACGTCGGTATGTCCCCAAAGAGGAAGGGATGATGCAACACAGCAATGGTAGGTATTTCCCTCAGTGAAGAAACCAAGGTTATCGAACCAGTAGGAGAACCAAGAAACACAACATAAACAACACCTGTACACAAATAACAACACCTCGCAACCCGGCGTGCTAAAGGGGTTGTCAATCCCTTTCGGGTAACGGTGCCAGAAATTTGTAGTAGATTGAAATAATAGATCACAAATAAAATAAAGTGCATCAAAGTATTTTTGTATTTTTATATTTTTGGTTTAATAGATCTGGAAATAAAAGCAAAGGAAAATAGATCGCAAAGGCAAATAATATGAGAAAGAGACCCGAGGGCTAAGGTTTCATGAGTGGCTTCTCTCAGGAAAGATAGCAAATGGTGGGTAAACAAATTACTATTGGGCAATTGATAGAACCTCGAATAATTATGACGATATCCAGGCAATGATCAATACGTAGGCTTCACGTCCAAGATTAGTAGACCGACTCCTGCCTGCAGCGACTAGTATTACTTCACACATCGACCTCTATCCAGCATGCATCTATTGTATTAAGTTCATGGAAAAACGGAGTAATGCAATAAGAATGATGACATGAAGTAGACAAGATCGGTTTATAAATTGCGTTAGATATAGATCCCATCTTTTTATCCTTAGTAGCAACGATACATACATGTCGATTCCCTTTCTGTCACCGGGATCAAGCACCGTATGATCGAACCCACTACCGGGCACCTCTTCCCATTGCAAGATAAATAGATCAAGTTGGCCAAACAAAACCCAAAAATCGGAGAAGAAATACGAGGTTATAACAGATCATGCATATAAGAGATCAAAGAAACTCAAATAACTTTCATGGATATAAAAAGATATGACTTATCATAAACTAAAAGTTCATTAGATCCCAACAAACACACTGCAAAAAGAGTTACACCATATGGATCTCCAAGAGAACATTGTATTGAGAATTCAGCGAGAGAGAGAAATCCATCTAGCTACTAACTACGGAACCGAAGGTCTACAAAGAACTACTCACGCATCATCGGAGAGGCACCAATGCAGGTGGTGAATCCCATCCGAGATGGTGTCTAGATTGGATCTGGTGGTTCTAAACTCTGCGGCAGCTGGATGAATATTTTGTCGACGCTTTTAGGGTTCTGGTATTTTTGGGGTACTTATAGAGCAAAGAGGCGGTCCAAGGGGCACCCGAGGTGGGCACAACCCACCAGGGTGCGCCTGGGCCTCCTGGCGTACCCTGGTGGGTTGTCCCCTCCTCGGGACTCCCCCCAAGTGCAACCAGGGTGCAATATCTTCCTTCTGGTCCGTAAAAAATCTCTGTAAGGTTTCGTGGCATTTGGACTCCGTCTGATAAGGATTTTCTGCGATGTAAAAAACATGGAAAAAACATCAACTAGCACTTGGCACTATGTCAATTGGTTAGTACAAAAAAATGATATTAAATGACTATAAAATGATTATAAAACATCCAAGACTGATAATAAAATAGCATGGAACAATCCAAAAATATAGATATGTTGGAGACGTATCATTGGTCACATGGCGATGTGAACTATCAGTGTTAATCACATAAAGATATGAACTATTGGTGTTAAATCACATGGCGATGTGAACTAGATTATTGACTCTAGTGCAAGTGGGAGACTGAAGGAAATATGCCCTAGAGGCAATAACAAAGTTGTTATTCATATTTCCTTATATCATGATAAAGTTTATTATTCATGCTAGAATCGTATTAGTCGGAAACTTGATACATGTGTTGATACGTAGACAAAACACAGTGTCCCTAGTAAGCCTCTACTAGACTAACTTGTTAATCAAAGATGGTTAAGTATTATATTCATAGATAAGTGTTGTCAATTGATGAACAGGATCACATCATTAGGAGAATGATGTGATGGACAAGACGCAACCATTATCTTAGCATAATGATCATTTAGTTTTATTGCTATTGCTTTCTTCATGTCATATACATATTCCTTTGACTATGAGATTATGCAACTCCCGGATACTGGAGGAATACCTTGTGTGCAATCAAACGTCACAATGTAATTGGGTGATTATTAAGATGCTCTACAGGTATCTCCAAAGGTGTTTGTTGGGTTAGCATAGATCGAGATTAGGATTTGTCACTCCGAGTATCAAAGAGGTATATCTGGGCCCTCTCGGTAATGCACATCATAATAAGCCTTGCAAGCAATGTGACTAATGAGTTAGTGAAAGCACAAGAGCTCCCTGGGTGATTTTGGTAATTAATTTCAACATATCTCTTGTTGGACTAATACTTTTACCTAGGATGTTTCAGATAAGTTCAACAATGGAGTGGCGTGGACTAGAGGATGTGGAACCCCTTCAAAATGCTAAGGACAAAAGGATTGGCTCAAGCTCAAAGCACAAGACTCTACATTTTCCATTTTAGTGATCCAAGATCACATTGAGTCCATAGGAAAAGCCAATACTATCAAGAGGGGATGAGGTGTTTCTTAATGAGTTTCTTGCTCAAAGTGCTTAGTGATATGCTCCAAAAACCCTCAGCTACTTTCTCACAACCACATATGTCCCAAACCAAAAGTAAAACTCGGCCCCACCAAAACTTTCTATCCGGTGCCACCGAGTTCTCTTGACATAGCCACTGCCAGAAACCCTAGTCTTTTCGTTCTCACCGATAGGGATCTCGGTCTCACCGAGATGGGATTGTAATCTTTCTGTGTCCCTTCACAATGTTTCAGTCTAACCGAGATAAGCGATCGGTCCCACCGAGATTGCAATGCAAACTCACGGTTTCCCTTTCTTAATGTTTCGGTCCAACCGAGATGAGCGAATCGGTCCCACCGAGTTTGCCTGACCAACTCTCTGTGTGTCTATTACCAAAATCGGTCTCACCAAGTTTGTGTAATCGGTCTCACCGAGATTACGTTATGCCCTAACCCTAACCATATCGGTTACACTGAGTTGACATGTCGGTCCCACCGAAATTCCTAACGGTCACATTATGAACTAAATCAGTCCGACCGAGTTTCACGATTCGGTCCCACCGAGTTTGGTAAGTTATGTGTAATGGTTAGATTTTCTGTGGAGGCTATATATACCCCTCCGCCCACTCTTCATTCGTGGAGAGAGCCATCAGAACATGCCTACACTTCGAACATACATTTTCTGAGAGAGAACCACCTACACTTGTGTTGAGGTCAAGATATTCCAATCCTACCACATAAATCTTGATCTCTAGCCTTCCCAAGTTGCTTTCCACTCAAATCTTCTTTCCACCAAATCCAAATCCTGTGAGAGAGAGTTGAGTGTTGGGGAGACTATCATTTGAAGCACAAGAGCAAGGAGTTCATCATCAACACACCATTTGTTACTTCTTGGAGAGTGGTGTCTCCTAGATTGGCTAGGTGTCACTTGGGAGCCTCCGTCAAGATTGTGGAGTTGAACCAAGGAGTTTGTAAGGGCAAGGAGATCGCCTACTTCGTGAAGATCTACCCTAGTGAGGCAAGTCCTCCGTGGGCGACGGCCATGGTGGTATAGACAAGGTTGCTTCTTTGTGGACCCTTCATGGGTGGAGCCCTCCGTGGACTCGCGCAACCGTTACCCTTCGTGGGTTGAAGTCTCCATCAACGTGGATGTACGATAGCACCACCTATCGGAACCACGGATAAAAAATCTCCGTGTCTCCAAATTGCGTTTGCACACTCCAATCCCATCCCTTTACATTCTTGCAATTTGCATGCTTTACTTTCCGCTGCTCATATACTCTTGTCATGCTTGCTTGATATGTATTGTGAATGTTAAAACTTGTGCCAAAACTCCACTTCAACTTAAAGAGATTAAAAACTGCAACTTTTCTTACTTAGAGTCTATTCACCCCCCTCTAGACACCTCTTCTCGATCCTTTCAATTGGTATCAGAGCTTTGTTCTCCATTGCTTTGGTTTAAACACCATTGGAGGAAGATGGATGAGTCTACTTTGGGGAGTCTTAGACATAGAGTGCCTATACTTGATGGAGAGTATTTTCATGAGTGGAAAAATGAGATGCTTGTGATTTTCAATGAATATCATTTGAACAAGTACATTACTAGCCCTTGTGCACCTCATGTTGATCCTATGCATCCTACCCTTGATGAGTCAATTGACATGATTCGCAATCTTAGAACTGTTGATCTTATCACTAGAGGTTTGCCTAGAAACTTGATAGGTTGCTTGCCTACTCTTAAGTGTGCCTACACCATATGGAAATTTCTTGAGGAACGTTTTCCAAATTATTCCTTGCAAAATCTAGATGAAATTCTCCATAAGTCTATTGCCTTGAGTAAGATGAATTCCAATGATCCTAAGTTTGGTGATTGTCTATTTGAGCTTACAAATCTTATGCGTGCCAAAGGAGATGTTGGAATTATTAGCGATATTATTTCCGAAGCTATTAGAATTCATAAAGAAGATCATTGTCAAACTCATTCTAATGAATCACCCTCTCTAGTAATTGATTCATCACATGACGATGTTGAACATGGATACTATGATGAGGATGATGATAGTGACTTTGATCTTGATGATGTGATGCGACATTTTGGTCTTATGGCAAATCTTCGGGGATACATGGCAGGAGGAAAGGAATGGGTTCTTGATAGTGGATGAACCGATCAGATGACCGGAGATAAAGATATGTTTCGTGAGCTTGCAGAAAACGACGACCCTCGAAAGTATGTCACTTTTGGTGACAACTCAAAGGGTAAGGTGGTTGGCCTCGGTAAGGTGGCCATCTCACATGATAGCTCCATACAAAATGTCATGCTCGTTGAATCTCTTGGGTACAATTTACTTTCAGTGTTTATACTTGCAGATTTTGGTTTCAATGTCCTATTTACTAAAGTAGATTGCCAAGTGTTTCGAAAGACAATCATAAAATGGTCTTTACCGGTATACGTAGAGGTGACCTTTACATTGTTGATTTCACTAAAAATGCTCAACCTAGAACTTTCTTAATTGCTAAATCCTCTAAAGGTTCGTTGTGGCATAGACGGTTAGGTCATGTGGGCATGCAAAACCTTGACAAGCTTATTAAAGGTAATCATATCCTTGGCGTTAACGATGTCATATTTGATAAGGATAGACTTTGCGGCGCTTGTCAAGCAGGTAAACAGGTTGGAGGAAGGCATCCCGTGAAGAACATCATGACTACCAGGAGGCCGCTCGAGCTACTTCACATGGATCTTTTCGGTCCCAATGCTTACAAAAGTCTCGGTGGAAATTCTTTTGGTCTAGTTATAGTTGATGATTTTTCAAGATTTACGTGGGTGTTCTTTCTCGATGATAAATCGCAGGTCCAAAAGATCTTCAAAAACTTCGCTAGGAAGGCCCAAAATCAATTTGAAGTGAAGATCAAGAAGGTTTGCAGCGACAACGGAATGGAGTTCAAGAACGCAAATGTGGACACCTTTCTTGATGAAGAAGGGATTTCACATGAGTTCTCGGCTACGTACACACCTCAACAAAATGGAGTTGTTGAGAGGAAGAACCGGACGCTCATCGAAATGGCGAGAACGATGCTTGATGAGTACAAGACGCCGAAGCACTTTTGGGCGGAAGCGGTTGAGACAGCTTGTCATGCAACAAATCGCTTGTATCTTCACAAGCTACTCGGCAAGACGGCATACGAGCTCCTCACTGGTAACAAACCCCAAGTTGGATACTTTCGAGTATACGGCTCAAAGTGCTACATTCTTGATAAGCATCGTCGTTCTAAATTTGCTCCTAAATGTCGTGAAGATTTCCTACTTGGTTATGGCTCAAACTCTCACACTTACCGTGTCTACAATAATTTCGTCCGGAAGGTTGAAGAGACGGTAGATGTGAAGTTTAATGAATCTAACGGCTCACAAGTAGAGCAATTTCCAATTGATGTAGGAGACAAAGACCCTTCGGAAGCAATCCCAGGCTTGTCTATTGGAAAGATTCGTCCAACGGAGGTGAAGGAGAGTACCTCGTCCGTCCAAGTGGAAGCCTCCACCTCACGACAAGGTGAACCAAGAGTTGATACGAAAGCATCCACAAGTGGGACACACCAAGACGAAGAAAACGAGGAAGTACACCAAGATGAACATCAACAACCTCCTTCTTCACCACGACAAGAGAACGACAACGTCAACAATGAAGAAGTCCAAGAAGAAGAACAAGATGAAGAATATGTTCCACCCAGATCCAAGCAAAAGCTTTCACGAGTTCGAGCAAGAGTCGCCAAAGACCATCCCGTCGAGCAAATCTACAATGATATCCAAACCGGGAGAATCACTCGCTCTAAAACTCGTTTGGCTAACTTTTGTGAACATTATTCATTCATCTCTAGCATTGAACCTATGAAGGTTGAAGAAGCATTAGAATATCCGGATTGGATAAATATGCATTAAGAGCTACACAACTTTGAGATAAATCAAGTTTGGACATTGGTTGAGAAGCCCGACAACAACCACAACATCATTGGTACCAAATGGGTGTTTCACAACAAGCAAGATGAAGATGGACAAGTAGTTCGCAACAAAGCACGTCTCGTCGCCCAAGGCTACACTCAAGTCGAAGGTATGGACTATGGTGAGACATATGCCCTCGTTGCTAGACTTGAGTCCATTCGCATCTTACTTGCCTATGCTAATCACCATGATATCACCTTGTACCAAATGGACATTAAAAGTGCTTTTCTAAATGGTGAAATAGAGGAGGAAGTTTATGTTAAGCAACCTCCCGGCTTTGTCAATCCTAAGAAACCTAATCATGTTTACAAACTTCACAAAGCTCTTTATGGTCTTAAACAAGCTCCTAGAGCGTGGTATAAATGCTTGACCAAGTTCCTTATTGAAAAAGGCTTTGAAATTGGAAAAATTGATTCTACTCTTTTTACTAAAAGGGTTAATGGAGAACTATTTGTGTGCCAAATCTATGTTGATGATATTATATTTGGTTCGACTAACCCTCACTTTAGTGAGAAGTTTGGAAAGCTAATGTCGGAGAAGTTTGAGATGTCTATGATGAGTGAACTCAAATTCTTTCTCGGTTTGCAAATCAAGCAAACTAAGGAAGGTACCTTTGTCTCTCAAACAAAGTACACCAAGGACTTATTCAAGAAGTTCAATATGCAAGAATGCAAAGGTATGACTACACCCATGCCTACTAGTGGACATCTTGATTTGACCAAAGATGGTGAACCGGTTGATCAAAAGGTTTACCGCTCCATGATTGGTTCATTGTTATATCTATGTGCCTCTCGTCCCGATATTATGCTAAGTGTGTGCATGTGTGCACGATATCAAGCGGCCCCTAAAGAATGTCATCTTAAGGCTGTGAAAAGGATAGTGAGATACTTAATACACACACCAAATTTTGGCATTTGGTATCCTAAGAGGTCTTCTTTCGATCTTGTTGGTTACTCCGATTCGGACTATGCCGGAGACAAGGTTGATAGAAAGTCCACTTCGGGTACTTGTCAATTTCTTGGTAGATCTCTTGTGTCTTGGTCCTCCAAGAAACAAAACTCGGTATCCTTATCCACCGCCGAAGCGGAATACATTGCCGCTGGTTCATGTTGTGCTCAATTACTTTGGATGACCCAAACTCTTAAGGATTATGGGATATATGTGAAACATGTTCCATTGCTTTGTGACAATGAAAGTGCTATCAAGATTGCTCACAATCCCGTGCAACACTCTCGAACTAAGCATATTGAAGTTCGTCATCATTTCATTCGAGATCACGTTGCCAAAGGGGACATTAATCTTAAGCATGTTCGCACCGATAAGCAATTAGCGGATATATTCACCAAACCGCTTGATGAGAAAGTCTTTTGCCATTTGAGAGGTGAATTGAACATCATTGATGCTTCAAACTTGGAGTAGGAACTCCATTTGGATACATGCAAGGCATGAGCCTTTGATTAATCCTTGATATTTCTTTCATGTTGCTATTCATATGTCTTGGATATATTTGCACCCTTGCATGTCATCTAACCCTTGTAGGTACTTGGATGAATCTAAATCTATGAGATTGCAACCCACTCACATCTTGAGCAAATCTCTACATCACCAAGTCTCTACACAATGGTGGTTGAAGACAAGGAAGCACGAAACCCTTCAAACATATCCTTTGACAAATTCTATATTGAGCTTCGTGATTGTCATACACAAGTGCTTTTCCTTGCAAGACTAACTCATGTAGGAAGATGAACTCAAACTCTAAGTGGAGCTCCCAACTCTTGATGAGCTACATCAACCTTGAGCAACCCACACAAGTTCAACTACATGATCACGATCAACACCACCACCCAAGGTATGTTATTCCATCTTAGAGAAGCTTTACTCCAAGTCATGAGTCAAAGCAACTCAACAAGATGTGAATACATCAAAATGCTTAATGAAAAATGGTACAACCATTTTGAGCTTAAACGATGAGTATGACCTATGATCAAGTGATCTCACTTGACTCCTAAGTTAATATACTCTAACATAGGTGACTTTGTCGCCGACCAATTCTAGATGAAGTTCTCTTGTGTTCTTTTCTATGCTCTTGCATTTTTCTCATGGATATTTGTTTCCCCTTTCAAAAAAAAACTTCATCTAGATTTCTTTTCTGTTTCTTTTTGTTATGCATTCCCTGCATCCAATTCCTTGCAAATCTTTCAGTTAATTCCTTGCAAATCCTTGTGAGATCTTACTTTCCTAGTGAGCTGAGGTGACAAGTGTTTTCTCTATGATGAACTCGGTCACACCGGTCTGTTGCTTTCGTTCCAACTGACATCTTTTGGTGCAACCGAAGCACACAACTCGGTGCCACCGATTTCACTGCAGGAAAGACAGCTTGCCACTTGTTCTTGCATTCTTTTTGATCCAGCTCCACTCAATGATTCTTGTTCTCTACCAGCATCACATTCGACTTGCGGCTTTGTTCTGTGACTCAAGGACCAAACCCATTAACAAAAGTCCAGAAGAACCCTTCTTGGAAATTGATGTCAAAGGGTGGGAGAGAGATCACATCAAAGCTTAATCATTTCTATAGGGGGAGAGAATACTCAGAGAGAGAGAGAGACCCCAGATGCTTGGTGTTCAGGAGGAGAGAAGTCACATTTCTTTAAGAGGGGAAAGACATGTTTATATTTGATTGGTTGCATTAGCTTTGTTTCTTTTCTTTGATCTGATTTTCTGTTCCCTATCTTCTCCCAGTATCCCATGCTAGATTCAGGGGGAGCAAGACATCTAAGGGAAGGAAATCCTTGAATTCATTGCACATCTTTACCTTTGGGGACATGTCTATATCTAATGGGGTACTCAGTACTCACTCTCTACATGTCATCCCAGTGTTGGTACTCTTGTGGTTTCTTCTGTTTGCTCTGGCTAGTTGGTGTATCTGTGTTATCTAACCTTGTTTACGCAGGTTCATTCCTTCCTAAGCCAACTCAAGACCACAAGGTAAGTATATGCATCATAGTCATGTGTATGAGGATTTCTTGTTGATGTACATACTGTTTGCAAGGACTCATAAGCATGAAGGTACAATTCCTATATTCACACTATTTTCTCTGATGCATATAGCCAAGATACATGTAATACATTGCTTACTCTGTCATGCTTATGCTTTCACATGCTCCTATACTCCATACTTACATGATTGCATACATGCAGAGGGAGCCTATGCATGTTACATGTCTTTCCAAAGCTTTACTTATTATTCTCTATATCTTTATCTAAAGCTTTGATGTATGTTGTCATCAATTACCAAAAAGCGGGGGGATTGAAAGCACAAGTGCTCCCTGGGTGATTTTGGTAATTAATGTCAACATATCTCTTGTTGGACTAATACTTTTACCTAGTATGTTTCAGATAAGTTCAACAATGGAGTGGCGTGGACTAGAGGATGTGGAACCCCTTCAAAATGCTAAGGACAAAAGGATTGGCTCAAGCTCAAAGCACAAGACTCTACATTTTCCATTTTAGTGATCCAAGATCACATTGAGTCCATAGGAAAAGCCAATACTATCAAGAGGGGATGAGGTGTTGCTTAATGAGTTTCTTGCTCAAAGTGCTTAGTGATATGCTCCAAAAACCCTCAGCTACTTTCTCACATCCACATATGTCCCAAACCAAAAGTAAAACTCGGCCCCACCAAAACTTTCTATCCGGCGCCACCGAGTTCTCTTGACATAGCCACTACCAGAAACCCTAGTCTTTTCGGTCTCACCGATAGGGATCTCGGTCTCATTGAGATGGGATTGTAATCTTTCTATGTCCCTTCGCAACATTTCGGTCTAACCGAGATAAGTGATCGGTCCCACCGAGATTGCAATGCAAACTCACTGTTTCCCTTTCGTAACATTTCGGTCCAACCGAGATGAGCGAATTGGTCCCACCGAGTTTGCCTGACCAACTTTGTGTGTGTATATTACCAAAATTGGTCTCATCGAGTTTGAGTAATCGGTCTCACCGAGATTACGTTATGCCCTAACCCTAACCATATCGGTCCACTGAGTTGACATGTCGGTCCCACCGAAATTCCTAATGGTCACATTATGAACTAAATCGGTCCGACCGAGTTTCACGATTTGGTTCCACCGAGTTTGGTAAGTTGTGTGTAACGGTTAGATTTTGTGTGGAGGCTATATATACCCCTCCACCCACTCTTCATTCATGGAGAGATCCATCAGAACATGCCTACACTTCCAACATACATTTTCTGAGAGGGAACCACCTACACTTGTGTTGAGGTCAAGATATTCCATTCCTACCACATAAATCTTGATCTCTAGCCTTCCCCAAGTTGCTTTCCTCTCAAATCTTCTTTCCACCAAATCCAAATCCTGTGAGAGAGAGTTGAGTGTTGGGGAGACTATCATTTGAAGCACAAGAGCAAGGAGTTCATCATCAACACACCATTTGTTACTTCTTGGAGAGTGGTGTCTCCTAGATTGGCCAGGTGTCACTTGGGAGCCTCCGTCAAGATTGTGGAGTTGAACCAAGGAGTTTATAAGGGCAAGGAGATCGCCTACTTCGTGAAGATCTACCCTAGTGAGGCAAGTCCTTCGTGGGCGACGGCCATGGTGGGATAGACAAGGTTGCTTCTTCATGGACCCTTCGTGGGTGGATCCCTCCGTGGACTCGCGCAACTGTTACCCTTCATGGGTTGAATGTTCCATCAACGTGGATGTACGATAGCACCACCTATCGGAACCACGGATAAAAAATCTTCATGGCTCCAAATTGCGTTTGCACACTCCAATCCCATCCCTTTACATTCTTGCAATTTGCATGCTTTACTGTCCGCTGCTCATATACTCTTGTCATGCTTGCTTGATATGTATTGTGAATGTTAAAACTTGTGCCAAACTCCACTTCAACTTAAAGAGATTAAAAACTGCAGCTTTTCTTACTTAGTGTCTATTCACCCCACCTCTAGACACATCTTCTCGATCCTTTCAGTTAGTTATGGGATGATGTATAGTAAAGAGACTTGCAGTAACAAGATTGAACTAGGTATGAAGATACCGACGATCGAATCTCGGGCAAGTAACATACCGATGACAAAGGGAATAACGTATGTTGTCATTACGGTTTGACTGATAAAGATCTTTGTAGAATATGTAGGAATGAATATGAGCATCCAGTTTTCGCTGTTGGTTATTGACCGGAGAGGTGTCTCGGTCATGTCTGCATAGTTCTTGGACCCGTAGGGTCCGCACGCTTAACGTTCGATGATGATTTGTATTATATGAGTTATGTGATTTGGTGACTGAATGTTGTTCGGAGTCCCGGATGAGATCACAGACATGACAAGGAGTACGAAATGGTCGAGGGGTAAATATTCATATATAGGACGATAATATTCGGACATCAAAAGTGTTCTAGAGGTACCGGGTACATATCGGGTCACCAGAAGGGGTTTCATGCAACCCTTGGCAAGCTATATGGGCCTAATGGGCCAAGAGTTGGACAGACCAGCCCCTAAGGAGCTGGTGCACCCCCCTTGCTGACTGAATAGGAAGTGGAAGGGAAAGGGGGGAGAGAGAAGGAAGGGGAGGCAATTCGGCCTCCCCCTTCCTTCCCTCCTATCTCCCCTTTCCTTCCCTCTCCGTAAAAGATGGTAAGGGGGCGTGAATTGGACAAGGCCCCCAAGTAGGATTCCTCCTACTTGGGGCGCCCCATGGCTGTCCCCCTCCCCCTCCCACTTATATATATGTGGGGAGGGGGCGCCTAGAACACACAACAAAAATTGTTAGCCGTGTGCGGCGCCCCCCTCCACAGTTTACGCCTCCAGTCATATTTACGTAGTGCTTAGGTGAAGCCCTGTGCGAATCACTTCACGAAAACTGTCACCATGCCGTCGTGCTGACAGAACTCTCACTCCACACTTTGCTGGATCAAGAGTTCGAGGGACGTCATCGAGCTGAACGTGTGCAGAACTCGGAGGTCACGTATGTTCGATTCTTGATTGGTCGGAACGAGAAGAAGTTCGACTACATCAACCGTGTTGTCAAACACTTCCGCTTTCAGTCTACGAGGGTACATGGACACACTCTCCCCTCTCGTTGCTATGCATGTCCGCTGAATATGGAGAAGTTCATCAGATCCCAACAAACACACCGCAAAAAGAGTTACATCATATGGATCTCCAAGAGACCATTGTATTGAGAATTCAGCGAGAGAGAGAAAGCCATCTAGCTACTAAATACGGACCCGAAGGTCTGCAAAGAACTACTCACGCATCATCGGAGAGGCACCAATGGAGGTGGTGAACCCCATCCGAGATGGTGTCTAGATTGGATCTGGTGGTTCTGGACTCTGCGGCGGCTGGAATTGATTTTCGTCAACTCCCCTAAGGTTTCTGGAATATTGGGGTATTTACAGAGCAAAGAGTCGGTTCGGGAGGCATCCTAGGTGGGCACAACCCACCAGGGCGCGCCTGCCCAGGCGCTTCTCTGGCCCATTGGATGTCTTCCGGTCCCAAAAAAATCACAAAAAGTTTCACTGCGTTTGGACTCCGTTTGGTATTGATTTCCTATGATGTAAAAAACATGCAGAAAACAACAACTGGCACTCGGAACTATGTTAATAGGTTAGTACCAAAAAATGATGTAAAATGACTATAAAATGATTATAAAACATCCAAGAATGATAATAAAACAGTATGGAACAATCAAAAATTATAGATACGTTGGAGACATAATAGCAACCCTGAGCTTAATTCCTACTCGTCCTCGAGTAGGTAAATGATACAAACAGAATTTTTGATGTGGAATGTTGCCTAATATGTTATCTCATATTCTTTTCTTTATAGCATGGACATTTGGACTTTTATATTGTTCAAAGCAATAGTCTAGTTTTGACATGATAATTTAGATACTCAAGCATACCAAAAAGCAACCATGTCTTTCAAAATATCGACGCTAAAATAAGTTATCCCTAGCCCATCACGCTTAATCATTGATCCACTCATGAAACACACTCGTATATTATCTACACCCAATGCTCAGGTATGATCATAGTGCCCCCTAGTTGGTGCTTTATAAGAGAAGATGGAGACTCAAATTAAAATAAAAATTGCATAAAGTAAAAGAAAGGCCCTTCGCAGAGGGAAGTAGGGATTTGTAGAGGTGCCAGAGCTCAAAGCGAAAATTGAGAGATGAAAACATTTTCAAAGGCATACTTTTCCCACCAATGAAAACGACTTATAGCTCCCAACACTTTCCATGCTAGATATATCATAGGCTGTTCCCAAACAGAAAATAAAGTTTATTCCTTTTTCAACCATACTTTCACTTTCCATGGCTAACCGTATCCACGGGTGCCCTCCATACCAACATTTTCCAAGGAATTTCTTATTTGAAAAATAAAGTAAATTCATATTTTTCGGGACTGGGCATCCCTAATACCTTTGCCTTACACTCGTGCAATAACATGTGAATAAATGCTCATCGTGAGAATAACACATCTAGCATGGAAAGTATTGGCCATCCCTCACCGCCTCACGAGTGGTATGAGCACGCAAAAGAGAAATTTATGTTGAAAATTAGAGAATACACATATAAATTTTCTTAGAATGGCAAAAGAATACCGCATATAGGTAGGTATAGTGGACTCATGTGGAAAATATGGTTTAAAGGATTTTGGATACACAAGTACTAATCATACTTAGTGCAAAATGAAGGCTAGCAAAAGATTGAGAAGCGACCAACCAAGAAACGAATAATCTCATAAGCGATCATTGAGCATAATTAACACTGAATAATGCATCACAAGTAGGACGTAATTTCATCTCATAAATATTGACTTTAGTGCTTACATAGGGAATCACAAACCTTAACACCAATATTCTTACTAAAGCATAACTACTCATCAACATGACTCACATATCACATCATCATATCTCAAAACTATTACTAAGAATCAAGTTTATTTGTCCAATGATCTTCATGAAAGTTTTTATTATATCCTTCTTGGATATCTATCACTTTGGAACTAATTTTCATGTGTTGCTTTTGATAGCTCAAACAAATATAAGTGAAGATCATCAGCATAATTTTTCTTTATCTAAAATTAATTTAAGTGAAGCAAGAGAGAATTTCTTGAAAATTTTACTAACTCTCAAATAAATCTAAGTGGAGCAAGAGAGCATTTTTTTCAAAAATACTATAGCACACCGTGCTCAAAAAGATATAAGTGAAGCACTAGAGGAAGTCCATAGCTGATAAAAATATAACTCAAGCATAGAGGGCAATTCTAACAAGTCATGGCATAATTTTGGCTCTCTCAAATAGGTGTGTCCATCAAGGAATCAAAACTTAAAACAAATGGCAAAACAAGCAAAGAGTCATATCATACAAGACGCTCCAAGCAAAACTCATAGTATGTGATGAATAAAAATATAGCTTTGAGTAAAATACCGATGGTCGTTAGAAGAAAGAGGGGATGCCACTCGGGGCATCCCCAAGCTTAGTTGCTTGCTTCTCTTTGGATAATAGCTTGGGATGCCATGGGCATCCCCAAGCTTAGGCTCTTCTTACTCCTTATTCCTTCGTCCATTGTAACATCACCCAAAACTTGAAAACTTCAACCACACAAAACTCAACAAAACCTTCGTGAGATCCGTTAGTATAAGAAACCAAATCACTTCCATAATTATTGTTGCAACCCATTCATATTTATTTCTTGCATTATATCTACTGTATTCCAACTTTTCTATGGCAAAAACTCTTCAAAGAAAACCATAGAATCATCAAAACAAGCACACAATGCAAAGAAAACAGAATATGTCAAAAACAGAACAGTTTGTAGTAATCTGGATATTTCAAATACTTCTGAAACTACAAAAATCTTGAGAAATTAGGAAATTCTGAGCAATTTGTATATCAATTTTCTGCAAAAATTGGTATTTTATCACGCAAAAATGATAATTATTTTTGTGAGCGTGAAAGTTTCTATTTTTTGGTAAGATCAAACAACTATCACCCAAGAAGATCCTAAAGGCTTCACTTGGCACAAACACTAACTAAAACACAAAAAACATAATCATAATAGTAGCATAATTGTGCAAACACTCAAGAACAGAAATCAAAAGGCAATAATAAATTTTATTCATTGGGTTGCCTCCCAACAAGCACTATCGTTTTATGCCCTTAGCTAGGCATAAAGCAAGGATCCAAGTTTTGTCATCCTTGTCCTTAACTTCCTTAGAGGTGTTTTATCATGAGGTTTTGTAAAAACAACATAAAACATATTATCCCTAGAAACCTTAGCACTATTAAGTTGCTTGTCATCATAACCCCTTTGATTTCTGGCAACAATGCAAGAGTAATGTTGATTAACATTATTGAAAACTTGTTGGATTATATCTAAAATGGGGACTTCCTTTTTAAGATTCTCATCAAAGATTTGATTATCCCCAATCAAATGTCTTAACGCATAATCACCATCGTAAACAATTTCATCTATCACAGGTTTTTCACGATTCATACCATAAAAATCAAAGATTTCCCTAGCTTCCCGTATGAAGTAGTCAAATTCATTCATCAGAACAAGAGTGGACAACTTTTTAGCCTTGGGATTCTTTATAAAGGGTAGCTCAAAAAACAATCTTTGCAGAGTAGGATGAGTACGGATAAATTTACTTTCAAGTTTCAGAACTAGTGTTGAAATAGCATCCACATAAGATCTAGTAGGTCTAAGTATAGGAGCATCATCAAGACTTAGATTTCCAACACAATTGAAAAATTCTTGGATACGTTCCTTTCTCATAACATTCCCTTTCCCGGGCAATGGCGCCAGAAGTTCCTTTTGATGTCGCTTGAAGCTACGTCGGTATTTCCCCAAAGAGGAAGTGATGATACAGTACATCAGCGGTAGGTATTTCCCTCAGATATGAAACCAAGGTTATCAAACCAGTAGGAAAACCAAACAATCACAATGTAAACAGCCCCTGCACACAAATAACAACCACTCGCAACCCGACATGTTAAACGGGTTGTCAATCCCTTTCGGGTAATGGCGCCTCAAACGGTGCGTGGATGGGAGAAAATTGTAATAGATTAAATAAAAAGATCACAAATAAATAAAAGTGCTGCAAGATATTTTTTCTTTTTTTGGTTTAATAGATTTGAAAATAAAAGCAAGGAAAAAGTAGATCGCAAGCAAATATATGAGAAAGAAGACCCAGGGGCCATAGGTTTCACTAGTGGCTTCTCTCGAGAAAGATAGGAAACGCTAGGTAAACAAATTATTGTTGGGAAATTGATAGAACCTCAAATAATTATGACGATATCCAGGCAATGATCAATACATAGGCATCACATCCAAGATTAGTAGACCGACTCCTGCCTGCATCTACTACTATTACTCCAAAAATTGACCACTATCCATCATGCATCTAGTGTATTAAGTTCAGGGAAAACAGAGTAATGCAATAAGAACGATGACATGATGTAGACAAGATCTGTTTATCTATATGGCAGTAGATATAGATCTCATATTTTTATCCTTAGTAGCAACGATACATACGTGTCGGTTCCCTTTCTGTCCTGTATATAAGAGATCAAAGAAACTCAAATAACTTTCATGGATATAGAAACATATGACTGATCATAAACTCAAAGTTCATCAGATCCCAACAAACACATCGCAAAAAGAGTTACATCATACGGATCTCCAAGAGACCATTGTATTGAGAATTCAGCGAGAGAGAGAAAACCATCTAGCTACTAACTACGGACCCGAAGGTGTACAAAGAACTACTCACGCATCATCGGAGAGGCACTAATGGGGGTGGTGAACTCCATCCGATATGGTGTCTAGATTGGATCTGGTGGTTCTGGATTCTGCGGCAGCTGGATGGATATTTCGTCGACTCCTCTCGGGTTTCTGGAATATTGGGGTATTTACAGAGCAAAGAGGCGGTCCGGGGGGCACCCAAGGTGGGCACAACCCACCAGGGCGTGTCTGGGCCTCCTGGCGCGCCCTGGTGGGTTGTCCCCTCCTCGGAACTCCCCCAGGTGCTACCAGGGCCCAACTTCTTCCTTCTAGTCCATAAAAAATCTCCGTAAAGTTTCATGGATTTGGACTCCGTTTTATAAGGATTTTCTGTGATCTAAAAAACATGGAAAAAACATCAACTGGCACTTGGCACTATGTCAATAGGTTAGTACCAAAAAATGATATAAAGTGACTATAAAATGATTATAAAAAATCCAAGACTGATAATAAAACAGCATGGAACAATCAAAAATTATAGATACGTTGGAGACATGTCAACATCCACAAGCTTAACTCCTGCTCGTCCTCGAGTAGGTAAGTGATAAAAACAATTTTTTTGATGTGGAGTCTTGTCTATCATGTCATATCATTTTCTTTTCTTTATAGCATGGACATTTGGACTGTTTATGCGATTCAAAAGCAATAGTCTAGTTTTAACATGATAATTTAGATACTCAAGCATATCAACAAGCAACCATGTCTTTCAAAATATCAACGCTAAAATAAGTTATCCCTATCCCATCATGCTCAAACATTGATCCATTCATGAAACACACTCGAATATTAGTTACACCCAATACATCAGTACGATCATATTGCCTCCTAGTTGGTGCTTTTTATAAGATAAGATGGAGACTCAAATTTCATAAATAAAAATTGCATAAATTAAAAGAAAGGCCCTTCACTGAGGGGAGTAGGCATTTGTAGAGGTGCCAGAGCTCAAAGCGAAAAACTTAGAGATAAAAACATTTTCGGAGGTGTATCCATCCCACCAACGAAAATGACTTAGAGTTCCGAACACTTTCCATGCTAGATATTCCATAGGCCCAAACAAAAAATAAAGTTTATTCCTTTTTCCACCATACTTTCACTTTCCATGGCTAACCGTATCCACAGGTGCCCTCCATACCAACACTTTCCAAGGAATTTATTATTTGACAACATAACATAAATTCAATTTTTTGCATTTCGGGACTGGGCATCCCTAATATCTTTGACTTACTCTCGTGCAATGACAAGTGAATAAACACTCATCTTGGGAATAACACATCTAGCATGGAAAATATTAGCCACCCGTTACCGTTCCGCGAGGCAAACAAACACACAAAAGAGAAGTTTATTTTGAAAATTAGAGATGGCACATGCAAATTTGCTTAGAACGGCAAAAGAATACTGCATATAGGTAGATATAGTCTACTCACGTGGCAAAATTGGTTTAAAGGATTTTTGATGCACAAGTAGAGGTCATACTTAGTGCAAAATGAAGGCTTGCAAAAGATTGGGAAGCGACCAACCAAGAAACAAATAATCTCATAAGCAAGCATTAAGCATAATTAACACCGAATAATGCACCATAAGTAGGATATAATTTTCATTGCATGATTACTGACTTTCTTGCATGCATAGGGAATCACAAACCTTTACGCCAATATTCTTACTAGAGCACAATTACTCATCAACATAACTAACATATCTCATCATCATATCTCAAAACTATTACTAAGGATCAAGTTTATTTTGTCCAATGATCTTCATGGCATTTTTAATTCTTTTATCGTTCTTGAATATCTATCACTTCGGGACTAATTTTCATGTGTTGCTTTTCCTAAGCTCAAACAAATATAAGTGAAGATCATGCGCACAAAAAATTTCTTTCTCTCAAAATTATTTAAGTGAAGAAAGAGAGAATTTCTTCCAAATTTTACTAACTCTCAAATAAATCTAAGTTAATCAAGAGAGCATTTCTTCAAAAATACTAAGCACACTGTGCTCAAAAAGATATAATTGAAGCACTAGAGCAAGTCCATAACTCATAAAAAAATAATTGAAGCAAAGAGAGCAATTCTAACAAGTCATGAGATAATTTTGGCTCTCTCAAATATGTGTGTCCAGCAAGGATTGATGACTTAAAACACAAAATAAAACAAGCAGAGGCTCATATCATACAAGACGCTCCAAGCAAAACACATATCATGTGACGAATAAAAATATAGTCTCGAGTAAAATACCGATGGTCGTTAGAAGAAAGAGGGGATGCCACTCGGGGACATCCCCAAGCTTAGTTGGTTTCTCATTCTTGGATAATAGCTTGGGATGTCGGGGCATCCCCAAGCTTAGGCTCTTCTATCCTTCTTTCATCCGTCGTAAGATAACCCAAACTTGAACACTTCAATCACACAAAACTCAACAAAACCATCGTGAGATCCGGTAGTGATAGAAAGTAAACCACTACTAAAAGTGTTGTATCAAATCAATTCATATTTTGTTTTTGTATTATATCTACTATATTCCAACTTTTCTATGGCAAAAACTCATCCAAGAAAACCATAGAGCCATCAAAAGAAGCACACAACACAAAGAAAACAGAATCTGTGAAATCAGAATAGTCTGTAGCAATCTGACATAAACGAAAACTTCGGGAACTCCAAAAATTCTGAGAAAATAGGAGGACCTGAGAAATTTCTATGTTAATCTTCTTCAAAAAGAATCAGGGCAAGGGCTCATTCTTAATAGAAATGGGAATTAATTTCTTGAGTACAAAGTTTCTGTCTTTTTCAGCAAGATCAAACAACTATCACCCATGAAGATCCTATCGGTTCTACATGGCACAAACACTAATTTAAACATAAAAACAAAACCATAACAGTAGCATAATTGTGTAAACACTCAAGAACAGAAAGCAAAAAGCAAAAATAAATTTTATTCATTGGGTTGCCTCCCAACAAGTGCTATAGTTTTACGCCCTTAGCTAGGCATAAAGCAAGGATCGAAGTTTTGTCATCTTTCTCCAACTCTTCAATCAAACACTTAGGATCCTTCAAGCAAAGATCCAGTAGTTTTAAGTATAGGAGCATCATCAAGACTTAGATTCCCAACACAATTGAAAAATTCTTGGATACATTCTTTTCCCATAACATTCCCTTGCACAAAGATAAAAGTTTTAGCATCCAGATTGCCTGTACGTCCAATCTTAGGAGTCAGGCCATCATATGTTGGTGCCATACTGAAATCACTCATGATTGCAAGCAAAGGGTAGATCTAACGAGAAAATGGCGAACAAAAAAAGAGAGGTGAATAAAACGGCAAATTCTTGTGAAGTGGGGGAGAGGAAAACGAGAGGCAAATGGCAAATAAAATAAATTTCGAGGAGATGAGATTTGTGATTAGGAACCTGGTTATGATGTAGATCCTCCCCGGCAATGGCGCCAGAAATTCCTTTTAATGTCGCTTGAAGCTACATCGGTATTTCCCCAAAGAGGAAGTGATGATGCAGCACAACAGCGGTAGGTATTTCCCTCATATATGAAACCAAGGTTATCGAACCAGTAGGAAAACCAAACAATCACAACATAAACACCCCCTGCACACAAATAACAACCACTTGCAACCCGATGTTTTAAAGGGGTTGTAAATCCCTTTCGGGTAACGACGCCTCAAAAGATGCGTGGACGGGAGAAAATTGTAATTGATTAAATAAATAGATCACAAACAAATAAAAGTGCAGCAAGATATTTTTGTATTTTTGGTTTAATAGATCTGACAATAAAAGCAAGGAAGAAGTAGATCGCAAGCAAATATATGAGAATGAAGACCCGGGGGCCGTAGGTTTCACTAGTGGCTTCTCTTGAGAAAGACAGCAAACGGTGGGTAAACAAATTACTATTGGGCAATTGATAGAACCTCAAATAATTATGACGATATCCAGGCTATGATCAATACATAGGCATCACGTCCAAGATTAGTAGACCGACTCCTGCCTGAATCTACTACTATTACTCCACACATCGACTGCTATCCAGCATGCATCTAGTGTATTAAGTTCATGAAAAACGGAGTAATGCAGTAAGAACGATGACATGATGTAGACAAGATCCATTTATCTACATGGCGGTAGATATAGATCTCGTCTTTTAATCCTTAGTAGCAATGATACATATGTGTCGGTTCCCTTTCTGTCATTGGGATCGAGCACCCTAAGATCGAACCCACTACCGGGCACCTCTTCCCATTGCAAGACAAATAGATCAAGTTGGCCAAACAAAATCCAAATATCAAAGAAGAAATATGAGGCTATAAGAGATCATGCATATAAGAGATCATAGAAACTCAAATAACTTTCATGGATATAAAAAGATATGACTGATCATAAACTCAAAGTTCAGCAGATCCCAACAAACACACCGCAAAAAGAGTTACATCATATGGATCTCCAAGAGACCATTGTATTGAGAATTTAGCGAGAGAGAGAAAGCCATCTAGCTACTAACTACGGATCTGAAGGTCTACAAAGAACTACTCACGCATCATCGGAGAGGCACCAATGGAGGTGGTGAACCCCATCCGAGATGGTGTCTAGATTGGATCTGGTGGTTCTGGACTCGATGGCGGCTGGATAAATATTTCGTCGACTCATCTCAGGTTTCTGGAATATTGGGGTATTTATAGAGCAAAGAGGTGGTCCGGGGGCACCCGAGGAGGGGACAACCCACCAGGGCGCGCCAGGAAGCCCTGGCGCGCCTAGGTGGGTTGTTCCCTCCTCGGGACTCCCCCAGGTGCTACTAGGGCCCAACTTCTTCCTTCTGGTCCATAAAAAATGTAACATCCCAATTTTCAATTTGGATGTTATACATAGGTCATCATATGCATATCATATTTTATTTACATTTTGGTTGTCATCCTAGAAATCTTAAGCAACTCAAGGACCCAAGGAGAGAGTTGGGGATTTCATTTATTTTCATATTTGAATTATTTTTCAAATTTGAAAAGAGGATCAATTTGGTTTTAGTATTTTTCTCTCCAAATATTTCAACTATTAAAAATAAATGAGAGAAGATAATATGACTTCTTCAAAAAGAGAGAATGTTGGTGAAAATTTTTAAAGTCAAATATATATTTTATTTGGACTTTATTGGAGATTTTATTTGAGTTAGAAAAATATGCATTTTTTAAAATTGCATTTTTAGGCCAGAAAAATGTTCAGTTTGTTCTAAATATTTTATTTAGACGACGGAAATTATTTTTGGCATTTTTAGAATTTTTTTAATATTTTATTAGGAATTTATTAGGGCAAAATCTTATTTAAAAAAATTCCACCCGACTTGGCCAAAGGCCTAGCCGAGCCGGGCCGCCGCCGCCTTCCCCGCGCGGGAGCCGCGCTGCCACCGGACTCCCGGAGTCCGAGCCGGACTCCACCGCCGCCGCCCCCTCGCCCAAGGAAGCCACCCACCCACCCCCTCCCCCCGCTTTATATACAGCAACCCCGGCCCCTCTCCACCCCAAGCCGTCGCACACGGCCACCGCCCACCGCCGCCCGCGCTGCTGCCTGTTAACGCCGCTCGCCGACGTCGCACAGCCGCACGCTGGAGTCCTGCCGCCGCTGCCGGATCTCGCCGTCGGTCAATCCCAGTTAAACGGTATAAAACCGTTCGATTTTTTTAGGTTTACGTTTTTTTGTTAGATTGGTTTTTTTTGTTTGCTATTTTGCGGACGCTCGCTGGTTAGATCGTTTCGACGAACGTTTTCGTTCGTTAGCCTCTGGTAACGAACCTTTGTTCATTAGTGTTTTCTTTTTATTTTATTTTTCGGCCAGGGACCTATCCGCGATTATTTTTATCGCATATTAGCCCCTGATCTTCAAACCCTCGCAACTTTTTGCTCGTTCGTCAAAATCCAGTGAAACCAACGCCAAAATCTTCGTCTCGAACCCCTTTTTCTAGTTAATTAACTTGAACATGGTTTTAGCAAATTAAAATTTGGTTTCAAGCAGATTTGAATTCGAATTCTCTTGATCGTAGTTTGTGTTTCGTAGCTCCGACTCGATTGATTCTTTTTGCAAATGGAAGCTCTTCAGTTGAAATTTCAGTTTTGACTTTCTCTTCTGAGTTTTACCCTTGCATCTTATGCTTGAATGTTTATGTATGCTATTGTTTGTTTGCAATAGAGTTTTCGGAGTGCGAAACGTGCTACTACGAGTCACTAGGGTTTTCAGATCGTCAGCAAGGCAAGTAACACTTTGATCATACCCGTTTATTACCCAGTTTTTATGCATTAGTTGTACCCTTCAAACATTGCAAGGTTAGGGCTGATAACATGTGGGTATTGGGAAGTAGGTGATGAGGTAGTACCTATTGTCCTTTATTTCAAACCTTGGGAGTTACTTGTACGTTATGCTTATATTGATATGCTATGCTCGTAGACATGGATTGGTTGACTGTATCCATGATAGATGTGAGAGTTGTTAATTAATGGTTAACTTCAGGTGGCTACTTTAATACACATCTGGGTGGATTGTTTGTGGGCACCTGGGGAATCCAGTGTTGTCCAAGGAGATCTCGGGGAATCCGTGTGATCATCTTATGGTTCGCCACCCAGGCTCAAAGGGAATCCAGTGTTGCCCAAGTTTTTTATTAAGTCATTTACTGCAATCGTTCTTTTCGATACTGGTGCATCACATTCATACATTTCAAGGGGGTTTGTGGATAAGTATAAGTTGCCCACATAAGTTCTTAAGACACCTTTGTTAGTAAGCTCGCCAGGAGCGGACTATATGGCAAGCACAGGATTTTCTCAGATGTCATTGACCATAGGTAGGCATGTTTTCCCCTCATACCTAATAATTTTGGAGTCACAAGGATTGTATGTGATACTAGGGATGGATTGCCTATCAATGTATGGATGAAACATTGACTACGCCAGTAAGTCAATTCTGCTCACTGCCCCAGATGGTAAACTGATTAAGTACGTGTCTCGGCATGCGCCAAAGAGGACCCAAGTAAACTCGCTCTTAGGAGTTGTTCAGGAGGAAGTGCCTGTTGTGACGGATTACCCGGATGTATTTCCAGAGGAACTACTAGGCATGCCGCCAAATCGAGATATAGAGTTTTTGATAGAGTTGTTGCCAGGCACCAGACCAATATCAAAGAGGTCATACCGGATGCCCGCAAATGATCTGGAGGAAATGTAACATCCCAAATTTTCAATTTGGAATGTTATACAATAGATCATCATTGCATATCATATTTTATTGCATTTTTGACTTGACCCTAGAAATTCTATGCAACTCAAGGACGCACGGAGAGAGTTGGGGATTTCGTTATTTTCATATTTGAGTTTTCTCAAATTTTGAAAACAGGATTGTTTGATTTTAATTATTTTCTCTTCAAATATTTCTTATTTGAAAATAAAAGAGAGGGGATAAAATGACTTCCCCAAAATAAAGAAATATTGGAGATTAAATATCAAAATCAAATAAGAATTTTATTCGGAGTTTTATCGTTATTTTATTTGAATTAGGAAAATATGCATTTCTCAAAATTGCATTAGAGGCCCAAATATATGTTCACTTTGTCCGCTATATTTTTAAAGGACGGGGAAAGTTTATTTCAGGATTTTTGGAGTCTGTTTAGTATTTTTTAATTGTTTTTCTGCGCGCGAAATTAATTTTTTTTAAAGAGAAACCGACTTAACGGGTCGTGGGCGACCTGGACTCCCGCCGCCCTAGGCTTTATAAGCCGCCCCGCCGACCCCGCAGCCGACCACCAGCCCACCTGCCGCCGCCACCGAATCATAACCCAAACACGCGCCGCCGCCGCCACGACCCCGCGCCGCCGCCGCGTCGTTTCGCCGCCGCCGACGGACGCCAGCCCCGCCGCCCACCGCCGCCGCCAGAGTTGATCGCCGCCGCCGCTGTCACGTGAATCAAGGTAGCCGCCGGTTTTCATTAGAAAACCGTTCATTTTTTTAGAACCCGCGGTTATTTTTTTAGATCGGTTTTATTTATTTTTTGGTTTAGTTATTTCGCGAACGCTCGTTCATACATTCGTTTTAACGAACGATTTTCATCCGTTAGCCGCAGTCAGCGAGCGTTCATTTGTTAGCCCGTTCATCAATTTTTCTTTTTCCAGGGATTTTCCGCGATTATTTTCGATCGTGATTTCTGCCCTGATTTTCGTTTTAGTTTATCTTTTCGCTCATTTATCGGAATTAGGCGATTCAAGTGCCTAGTTCTTCGCCTCGAAGCCCTCTTTCTGTTTAATCAACTTGAACAAGATATTGGTACTATAAAATTTGACTTAAGTCTAGATTAGTAAATGGATCTTGTTTCTTTTGCAGTTTGAGTTTCGTTGCTTCGTTTGATTTGATTCTTTTTGCAAACCGGAGTTCTTAAGTTGAACTTTCTGGTTAGATCTCTTATTTGAGTTTTACCTGTGCTTCTAGTTGAGTGCTTATTGTATGCTTGTTTGTTTGCGATAGAGTACCCGGAGTGTGAAGCATACTACTATGAGTCTCTAGGTTTCACGGATCATCAGCAAGGCAAGTAACACTTTGATCATACCCCTTTACTACCCAGTTTTATTGCATTAGATCAATCCTCAAACAATTGCATGGTTAGGATCTGATTAACTTGTGGGTTTTGGGTAGTAGATGAGGTAGAACCTATTACCCTGTTTATTATCAAACCTATGAGAGTTACTCTTACGTTGCTTATATTGCTATGTTATGCTTGTAGACGTGGTTTGGTTCGAGTGATTCATGACAGGTGTGAGGATTGTTAATTAATGGTTGAATTAAGGTGGCTACTTAAATACACATCTGGGTGGATTGCTTGAGGCACCCTGGAGTACCCAGTGGTTGTCAGGGCACCTCGAGAATCCAATGTTGTCCTAGGATATCCCGTAGTACCCGTGTGATCATCCTACGGTCCGCCGCCCAGGCTCAAAGGGATCATAAGACTATTCATGCTAGAAACTTCCGTGTGCAGCCACAAGCCAATATGGGCTCTGGCATAGTTGAGTAAGTTGCATGAATCTCTTGAAGAGGTAGACTAGCAGATGTAGTGGGTTATAGGTGGTATTGTCTATCCAGAGTAGAGAGTTAATGCTTCAGAAAGACTGTGTGTTGATTCTCCGACCATGCATGTATTCGAGTCTTGTGGGGAAAAGTGCGCAGACCTCTACAGAGTACAAACTAATCATGGTTAGCCGTGTCCTCGGTTATGGATGTTTTGAGTATCTAGTTCTTGGATTATCATGTTGATCTCGTCACTCTAAAGTAATTTGATTGGGTTCAATGATGGTGCTTAATTGGGATTGAGTTGGAGGAACCTTCTCAATGTTTAACAACCACCATGATAGTTAAATAAAAATTATTCCTTTGTTGTAGGGAAAAATTGGCTTTATGCAAAACTGTAACCATAGAGCTTTCCACCAGCCATAGGTGCATGTAGTGATAGCATTTGTTCTGTTCATTACTCTATGTGTTACATTGCCAGCATATTCCATCTGCTGACCCGTTTCGGGCTGCAACGTTCATGTTGCAGACTTTTCAGATGACGAGTAAGGTGCCATAGGTCGTTGTCTTTCACTCAGTGATGCCGTTGGAGTTGATGGACTCACTTTATCTTCCAAGCCTTCCGTTGTCATCGATTTTAGATGGCCTTAAGCCATATTATTGTAATAAGTTCTCTTTTGAGACATTCGATGTAATAAGTGTGTGACTGCTACTCTGTTATAAATCCTCAAGTATTATGCATGTCAGCATTACCGATCCAGGGATGACACTCATGCACAAAGATCAGACTGTTTGAGGTCTGGTAGCTACAAGATGGTATCAGAGCACATACTGACTGTAGGACACGACCACTAAGCTAATGCCCTAGATCAGTACTCTCTTCTCATTTACGACTCCTCTCCCTTTTATACTCTTTAGGATGGCGGATGCAAGGAACAAGTTCACGCAACCGGATGAAGTCACTAGATACTTGAACATCAGAATACCAAGCTTCACCGGGACCTACATCGCCACTTTACCAGAATAGGAGCGTTGGATGATTCGAGTTCAAGTTCCAGGAAGGACGTTCATGCCAGTCACTGAGCCCATAGAGTTTTCCTTTGATGCACCAACCTGGAGTCTAGGAAAGAGCATGGCAGCCCAGATCACCATGGGACGCATTGCAGAAGTTTATCACAAGGATCTCAAGGATACTATCTACCAGATTTGTGGGCGCCAAGATGAGCAATGGGAGATGATCAACACCAGGAAGGATAGACCCATTGTAGCTTTCATCCAGGAGTTAAACCAGCACATTCGTCACCGGGAGAACTAGATGTGTGCAAGCATGATAGACCTGAAGAAGGCAATGACCAGGATCACGGAACTGGAAGAAGAACTCAAGTCTACACGCGATGGATATGAGGAGGAAATGACGATACTCGTGGAGAATAATGATGACTTGACGAGGAAGCTAGGAGTTTTCATGGGAGACCCCACGCCAGGAGGTGAAGACGATGATTCTACCTGTCCGGAGAACTACATCATCATTGACGACACCGACTCGGACCCCGACAATAGTGATGATGACTTTGTTGATGAAGCTGGAGCAGATATCATGGAGTCTTCCACCGATCAATTTTTCTAGCCGACCACCATATCAGTAGTAGTATTCCCCCATGTATATAGTATAGTCCGAGCACTTTTGTAACGATAGTTCGACCGATGTATGCCCTTGTTTGAATTGATTGAAGTGATATTGTGTGTGTTTATCTCATGTGCATATGGGTAGTGTTTTCCCTCTAGATCTCATTCTATTCTATTATCTCATCTTTTCTTAACCCATCAGATGCCTCCGAGATGCGACCATGGATTTTCTTTCCCGCCGGAGCTCACCCAGTTGATCCAGCAGCAGAATGCATTGATGCATATACTAGTCCAGAATCATAATCAGGGGAACAGCAACAACAACAACAACAACCCATCACCACCACCACCTGTTGATCACTTAGCCAGTTTTCTGAGGCTGAATCCGCCGGTGTTATCCAGTAGCACCAAGCCAATAGTTGCAGATGATTGGCTCCGCAACATTGGAAGGGAGTTGACCAGTGCAGGATGCACAGATGCGGAGAGAGTGCGTTTTGCCACACATCAGCTAGATGGACCCGCAGCATCATGGTGGGAGAATTTCACGTCCACTTACCCCGTCGACACTGTCACATGGGACCAGTTCCAGCAGGCTTTTCGTACTGCCCATGTTTCAGCAGGAGCTATGGCCATGAAGAAGCGCGAGTTTCGCAACTTGCGCCAAGGAGGACGCACAGTGGGCCAGTATGTGGATGATTTTAGTAAGTTAGCACGTTATGCCCCAGATGACGTCGCTACAGATGCAGCTAAGCAGGAGAAGTTTTTGGAAGGACTGAATGATGAGCTAAGCATGCAGTTGATGGTGGCAACCTTCAACAACTACCAGGAGTTGGTAGACAGAGCTCTCATGATTGATGCAAAGCAGCAGCAGATTGACAACCGCAAGAGGAAGTATGGACAAGGGAAGTATAATTCTGGAGCCCAGCAAAGACCCCATTTTACCCCGAACTCAGGAGGACCCCTTCAACATAACCATGGAGGTCACAATCACAATGAAGGAAGTTCGCACAACCATAGTGGCCCCAAGAATGGGAATGGTAATGGAGGAAGCAACGGTCATAACAGTTCCAACCCAGCAATGCTCGCCAAGAAGGATCTAAGTCACATTACTTGTTTCAAGTGCGGGAAGAATGGACATTACGCCATGGAGTGTTCTGTAGCAAAGAATGGAAATGGCAATGGAAGCTCTGGGAAGAAGCCCAACCCTTTCAATAGGGTACAAGTGAACCACGTTTGCGTGGAGGAGGTTGAAGCCCAGACAGATGCAGTAATAGGTAAGTTTTTGGTTAAGTCATTTACTGCAATTGTTCTTTTTTATACTGGTGCATCACATTCATACATATCAAGGGTATTTGTGGATAAGTTTAAACTGCCAACCCAAGCCCTTAGGTCACCCATGTTAGTAACCTCGCCAGGAGCAGAATATATGGCTAGCCTATGGTGTGATCGGTTACCATTAAGGATTGGTAACTATGTGTTCCCCTCAGATCTAATAGTATTGGAGTCACAAGGACTGGATGTAATATTAGGCATGGATTGGTTATCAAAGTATGGAGGGAACATTGGCTGCGCTAGTAAGTCGACTTTGCTCACCACCCTAGAAGGAAGAAGGATTAAGTATGTATCCCGGCATGTGCCGAAGGGGACTCAAGTGAATTCCTTATCAGGAGTTGTACAAGAGGAAGTACCAGTGGTGAAGGATTTCCCTCATGTATTTCCAGTGGAGTTGCCAGGCATGCCACCGAATAGAGACATGAGTTTTTGATTGAGCTTTTGCCAGGCACAGGGCCAATATCTAAGAGACCGTATAGGATGCCCGCAAAGGATTTGGAGGAAATTAAGAAGCAGATTAAGGAGTTACTGGATAAAGGCTATATTCACCCAAGCTCGTCACCTTGGGGATCACCACTGCTTCTAGTGGAGAAGAAGGATAGATCGTTGAGGATGGTTGTTGATTATCGGGGATTGAATGAAGTGATAATCAAGAACAAGTACCCACTGCCGATGATCAATGATCTGTTTGACCAGTTGCAAGGAGCTAAAGTATTTTCCAAGATTGATCTGCGATCAGGATACCACCAGTTAAAGATTCACGAGCAGGATATACCCAAGACAGCTTTTACCACAAGGTACGGGCTATATGAGTACACTGTTATATCATTTGGTTTGACTAACGCGCCTGCCTATTTCATGAACATGATGAACAAGGTGTTTATGGAGTTTTTGGATAAGTTCGTCATGGTGTTCATTGATGATATTCTGGTCTACTCGAAGAATGAAGAGGAGCATAAGGAGCATTTGCGTTTGGTACTTGGGAAGCTCAGAGAACATCAGTTATATGCCAAGTTCAGCAAGTGTGAGTTTTGGTTGAAGGAAGTTGGATTCCTCGGACATGTTATATCCGGAGAAGGAATAGCAGTAGACCCCACCAAGGTTGTCACTGTGACAAATTGGGAAGCACCCACATTAGTTGGAGAGATCCGGAGTTTTTTGGGACTCGGAGGATACTACCAGAGGTTCATTGAAAATTTCTCGAAGATTACAAAGCCCATGACAGAGTTGTTGAAGAAGGACACCAAGTTCAAAGTGGACTGAGGAATGTGAGGCCAGTTTTCAGGAGTTGAAGAAACGCTTGGTTACAGCTCCAGTGTTGATTCTTCCAGATCAACGCAAGGATTATCAAGTGTATTGTGACGCTTCTCCTCGAGGACTTGGAGTAGTACTTATGCAGGAAGAAAGAGTTGTTTCATATGCCTCATGACACCTTAAACCCCATGAGTTGAATTATGCTACCCATGATTTGGAGTTAGCAGCCGTAGTGCATGCGTTGAAGACATGGAGACATTTTCTCATCGGAAACCACTGTGAGGTGTACACAGATCACAAGAGTTTGAAGTATATCTTTACGCAGAAGGAGTTGAATCTCAGGCAGAGGAGATGGTTGGAGCTCATTAAGGATTATGATATGAAATTGCACTATCATCCCGGAAAGGCTAACGTAGTAGCTGATGCATTGAGTCGCAAGAGCCATGTCAATACAGTCATGACCAGAGAGTTACCCAAGGAGTTAGCAGAGGATCTTTGCGAGCTATGTTTGGAAATAGTTCCGAGAGGTTATGTAGCAGCATTGGAGATTCAATCTACTTTGATGGATAAGATCAGAGAAGTTCAGAAGACGGACAAGGAGATTGCCGAGATAAAGGAAAGGATGAGCAAAGGGAAGGCTAAGGTATTTCATGAGGATGAACACGATACCTTATGGTTTGAGCATCGCGTATATGTGCCTAATGACCCGAAGATCGGGAAGTTGATTCTGCAAGAGGCCCATGATTCGCCGTATTCGATTCACCAAGGAAATACCAAGATGTATTTGGATTTGAAGGATAGTTTCTGGTGGACCGGAATGAAGAAGGATATTGCAGAGTATGTAGCAGTTTGTCATGTATGTCAGAGAGTGAAGGCAAAGCATCAGAAGCCAGCAGGATTGTTACAGCCATTGTCGATACCCGAATGGAAGTGGGATAAGGTAGGCATGGATTTTATCACGGGATTGCCCAGGACTCATTCAGGCTATGACTCGATATGGGTTGTAGTCGATCGTTTGATTAAGGTAGCTCATTTCATCCCAGTGAAGACCACTTACACTAGTGCTAAGTTGGCCAATATATACATGACCAGGATCGTATGTCTGCATAGAGTTCTGAGGACCATTGTATCAGATAGAGGAACCCAGTTTACCTCAAAGTTCTGGAATCAGTTGCATGAAACTTTGGGTACCAGGCTAGAATTCAGTACAGCCTTTCATCCACAGACAGATGGACAGACCGAGGGAGTCAATCAGATTCTGGAGGACATGTTGAGAGCTTCTGCGCTAGATTATGTATCTAGTTGGGACGACAATTTACCATATCCAGAGTTCTCTTACAACTTGAGTCTGAAGAGAAGGTCAAGTTGATTCGCGATAGACTCAAGGTAGCCCAGTCCAGGCAGAAAAGCTATGCGGATTCTAAACACAAGGAGACAGTTTACGCAGTTGGAGATAGAGTTTATCTTTGTGTGTCACCACTTCGAGGAGTTAAGCGTTTTGGAGTTAAGGGAAGGCTAGCATCACGTTTTGTGGGACCATACAAAGTTTTGGAACATATGGGAGAAGTTGCTTACAAGTTGGAATTGCCCGAAGGATTGTCAGGAGTTCACGATGTGTTCCACATTTCCCAGTTGAAGAAGTGCCACGCAGATATGGCTGATATTCCTTTGAGAGATATAGTGCCACTGGAAGCGATTCAGTTGGATAGAGAATTGACCTACGAGGAGAAACCAGTCAAGATTCTCGAGTATGCTAGCCGAGTCACACGCAGCAACGTTATCAAGTTCTACAAAGTTCAGTGGAGCCACCATACTGAGGATGAAGCCACCTGGGAACGAGAGGAAGACCTACGGAAGGATCACCCTCACCTATTTTCTATCCAACCCGAATCTCGAGGGTGAGATTCATCTTAAGGGGGGGTAGGTTTGTAACATCCCAAATTTTCAATTTGGAATGTTATACAATAGATCATCATTGCATATCATATTTTATTGCATTTTTTACTTGATCCTAGAAATTCTACGCAACTCAAGACCCACGGAGAGAGTTGGGGATTTCATTATTTTCATATTTAAGTTTTCTCAAATTTTGAAAACAGGATCGTTTGATTTTAATTATTTTCTCTTCAAATATTTCTTATTTGAAAATAAAAAGAGGGGATAAAATGACTTCCCCAAAATAAAGAAATATTGGAGATTAAATATTAAAATCAAATAAGAATTTTATTCGGAGTTTTATCGCTATTTTATTTGAATTAGGAAAAATATGCGTTTTTCAAAATTGCATTAGAGGCCCAAATAAATGTTCACTTTGTCCACAATATTTTTAGAGGACAGGGAAAATTTATTTCAGGATTTTTGGAGTCCATTTAGTATTTATTTTAATTGTTTTTCTGCGCATAGGATTATTTTAAAAAATGACTTAACGGGCCGTGGGCGACCCGGACTCTTGCCGCCCCAGGCTTTATAAGCCGCCCTGCCGACCCCGCAGCCCACCACCATCCCACCCGTCGCCGCCACCGAATCCTAACCCTAACCCGCGCGTCGTCGCCACCGTCGCGACCCCGCGTCGCCGCTGCGTCGTTTCGCCGCCGTCGCCGGACGCCAGCCCTGCCGCCCGTCGCCTCTGATCCTGCCGACCCCGCCGCCGCCGCCGGAGTTGACCACCGCCGCTGCCGTCATGCAAATCGAGGTAGCCACCGGTTTTCGTTAGAAAACCGTTCGGTTTTTTTAGAACTCGCGGTTATTTTTTTAGATCGGTTTTATTTTTTTTGGTTTAGTTATTTAGCGAACGCCCGTTCGTACATTCATTTTAACAAACGGTTTTCATCCGTTAGCCGCAGACAGCGAACGTTCATTCGTTAGCCTGTTCGTCAATTTTTCTTTTTCCAGGGATTTTCCACGATTATTTTCGATCGCGATTTCTGCCCTGATTTTCGTTTTAGTTTATCTTTTCGCTCGTTTATCGGAATCAGGCGATTCAAGCACCTAGTTCTTTGTCTCGAAGCCCTCCTTCTATTTAATCAACTTGAACAAGATTTTGGTACTATAAAATTTGACTTAAGTCCAGATTAGTAAACGATCTTGTTTCTTTTGCAGTTTGAGTTTCGTTGCTTCGTTTGATTTGATTCTTTTTGCAAACCAGAGTTCTTAAGTTGAACTTTCTGGTTAGATCTCTTATTTGAGTTTTACCTGTGCTTCTAGTTGAGTGCTTATTGTATGCTTGTTTGTTTGCAATAGAGTACCCGGAGTGCGAAGCGTGCTAGTACGACTCTCTAGGTTTCACGGATCATCAGCAAGGCAAGTAACACTTTGATCATACCCCTTTACTACCCTGTTTTAGTGCATTAGATCAATCCTCAAAAAATTGCATGGTTAGGATCTGATTAACTTGTGGGTTTTGGGAAGTAGATGAGGTAGAACCTATTACCCTGTTTATTATCAAACCTTTGTGAGTTACTTTTATGTTGCTTATATTGCTACGCTATGCTTGTAGACGTGGTTTGGTTCGAGTGATTCATGACAGATGTGAGGATTGTTAATTAATGGTTGAATTAAGGTGGCTACTTAAATACACATCTGGGTGGATTGCTTGAGGCACCCTGGAGTACCTAGTGGTTGTCAGGGCACCTGGAGAATCCAGTGTTGTCCTAGGATATACCAGAGTACCCGTGTGATCATCCTACGGTCCGCCACCCAGACTCAAAGGGATCATAAGATTATTCATGCTAGAAACTTCCGTGTGCAGCCGCAAGCCAATATGGGCTCTGGCATAGTTGAGTAAGTTGCATGAAGCTCTTGAAGAGGTAGACTAGCAGATGTAGTTGGTTGTAGGTGGTACTGTCTATCCAGAGTAGAGAGTTAATGCTTCAGAAAGACTGTGTCTCGATTCTCCGACCATGGATGTATTCGAGTCTTGTGGGGAGAAGTGTGCAAACCTCTACAGAGTGTACAAACTAATCATGGTTAGCCGTGGCCCCAGTTATGGATGTTTTGAGTATCTAGTTCTTGGATTATCATGTTGATCTCATCACTCTAAAGTAATTTGATTGTGTTTAATGATGACGCTTAATTGGGATTGAGTTGGAGGAACCTTCCCAATGTTTAACAACCACCATGATAGTTAAATAAAAATTATTCTTTTGTTGTAGGGAAAAATTGGCTTTATGCAAAACTGTAACCATAGAGCTTTCCACCAGCCATATATGCATGTAGTGATAGCATTTATTCTGTTCATTACTCTATGTGTTACATTGCCAGCATATTCCATGTGCTGACTCGTTTCGGGCTGCAACGTTCATGTTGCAGACTTTTCAGACGAAGAGTAAGGTGCCATAGGTCGTTGTCTTTCACTCAGTGATGACGTTGGACTTGATGGACTCACTTTATCTTCCAAGCCTTTCACTGTTATCGATTTTAGATGGCATTAAGCCATATTATTGTAATAAGTTCTCTTTTGAGACATTCGATGTAATAAGTGTGTGATTGCTACTCTATTATAAATCCTCAAGTATTGTGCATGTCAGCATTACCGATCCAGGGATGACACTGATGCACAGAGATCAGACTGTTTGAGGTCTGGTCGCTACAGGAAATTAAGAAGTAGATTAAGGAGTTATTGGAGAAAGGGTACATTCGACCAAGTTTGTCACCGTGGGGAGCCCCAGTGCTCTTGGTTGAGAAGAAGGATGGATTCTTGAGGATGGTTGTTGATTATCATGCGTTGAATGAGGTGAAAATTAAGAATAAGTACCCACTACTGATGACCAATGACTTGTTTGACCAGCTGCAAGGAGCTAAAGTATTCTCCAAGATTGATCTGCGATCAGGATACCACCAGCTGAAGATCCGAGAACAGGATATACCAAAGACGGCTTTCACCACAAGGGACGGGCTATATGAGTACACGGTTATGTCATTTGGATTGACTAATGCCCCTGCCTATTTCATGAGTATGATGAACAAGGTGTTCATGGAGTTCTTGGATAAGTTTGTTCTGGTGTTTATTGATGATATTTTGGTATACTCAAAGAATGAAGAGGAGCACAAGGAGCATTTGCGTTTAGTTCTCGAGAAGCTTAGGGAACATCAGTTGTATGCCAAATTAAGCAAATGTGAGTTTTGGTTAAAGGTAGTTGGGTTCCTTGGACATGTTATATCAGGAGAAGGTATAGCAGTAGACCTTACCAAGGTTCAGTCAGTCACTGAGTGGTTGGCACCCACCTCAGTCAGGGAGATCTGCAGTTTTCTTCGACTCGCAGGATATTACCGAAGATTCATTGAGAATTTTTCCAAGATTGGGAAGCCCATGACGGAGTTGTTGAAGGACACCAAGTTCAAATGGACGGAAGAATGTGAGGCTAGTTTTCAGGAGTTGAAGAAACGTTTGGTTACAGTCCCAGTGCTAATTCTTCCGGATATACGCAAGGATTTCCAAGTGTATTGTGATGCTTCCCGCCAAGGACTTGGAGGTGTACTTATGCAAGACGGAAGAGTTGTTTCATATGCCTCACAACAGCTTCGATCTCATGAGTTGAATTATGCCACGCATGATTTGGAGTTAGCAGCCGTAGTGCATGCGCTCAAGACCTAGAGACATTTTCTTATTGGAAATTGTTGTGATGTGTGCACAGATCACAAGAGTTTGAAGAACATTTTCACTCAGAAGGAGTTGAATCTCACTCACAAGGAGCTGAATCTCATTGCTCTATAGTGTTATTTTGACAGCACATTCCATGTGCTGACCCATTTCGGGCTGCAACGTATTATGTTGCAGACTTTTCAGACGAAGAGTAAGGTGCGCTAGGTCATTGTCGTGCACTCAGCTATGCCCTTGGAGTTGATGGACTCATTTACCCTCGATGCTTCCGCAGTTATCTTATTTAGATGGCCTTAAGCCATATTATTGTAATAAGTTCTCTTTTGAGACATTCGATGTAATAAGTGTGTGATTGCACTCTATTATAAATCCTTCAAGTACTGTGTGTGTCAGCATTACCGATCCAGGGATGACACTTATGCACAGAGATTTGACCGTCTAAGGTCGGATCGCTACAAAAAATCTCTGTAAAGTTTCGTGGCATTTGGACTCCGTTTGATAAGGATTTTCTATGATGTAAAAAACATGGAAAAAACAACAACTTGCACTTGGCACTATGTCAATAGGTTAGTACAAAAAAATGATATAAAGTGACTATAAAATGATTATATAACATGCAAGATTGATAATAAAACGGCATGGAACAATTTATAGATACGTTGGAGACGTATCAACATCCCCAAGCTTAACTCCTGCTCGTCCTCGAGTCGGTAAGTGATAAAAATAGAATTTTTGATGTGGAGTGTTGTCTATCATGTCATATCATATTTTTTTTCTTTATAGCATGGACATTTGGACTTTTTATGTGATTCAAAGCAATAGTCTAGTTTTTACATGATAATTTTAGATACTTAAGCATATCAACAAGCAACCGTGTCTTTCAAAATATCAACGCTAAAATAAGTTATCCCTAGCCCATCAAGCTCAAACATTGATCCATTCATGGAACACACTCGAATATTAGCTACACCCAATACTTAAGTACGATCATATTGCCTCCTAGTTGGTGCTTTTTATAAGATAAGATGGAGACTCAAATTTCAAAAATAAAAATTTCATAAAGTAAAAGAAAGGCCCTTCGCAGAGGGAAGTAGCGATTTGTAGAGGTGCAAGAGCTCAAAGCAAAAAACTTAGAGATAAAAACATTTTAGGAGGTGTATCCATCCACCAACGAAAATGACATAGAGTTCCGAACACTTTCCATGCTAGATATGCCATAGGAGGTTCCTAAACAAAAATAAAGTTTATTCCTTTTTCCACCATACTTTCACTTTCCATGGCTAACCGTATCCACAGGTGCCCTCCATACCAACACTTTCCAAAGAATTTATTATTTGACAACATAAAGTAAATTCAATTTTTTTACATTTCGGGACTGGGCATCCCTAACACCTTTGCCTTACTCTCGTGCAATGACAATTGATTAAACACTCATCTTGAGAATAACACATCTAGCATGGAAAATATTAGCCACCCGTTACCGTTCGCGAGCGAAACAAACACACAAAAGAGAAGTTTATTTTGAAAATTAGAGATGGCACATGCAAACTTGCTTAGAATGGCAAAAGAATACCGCATATAGGTAGATATAGTGGACTCATGTGGCAAAACTGGTTTAAAAGACTTTGGATGCACAAGTAGAGGTCATACTTAGTGCAAAATGAAGGCTAGCAAAAGATTGGGAAGCGACCAACCAAGAAACGAATAATCTCATAAGCACGTATTAAGCATAATTAACACTGAATAATGCACCACAAGTAGGATATAATTTTCATTGCATGATTATTGCCTTTCGTGCATGCATAGGGAATCACAAACCTTAACACCAATATTCTTACTAGAGCACAATTACTCGTCAACATAACTCACATATCTCATCATCATATATCAAACTATTACTAAGGATCAAGTTTATTTTGTCCAATGATCTTCATGACATTTTTTATTCTTTTATCCTTCTTGGATATCTATCACTTTGGGCCTAATTTTCATGTGTTGCTTTTCATAAGCTCAAACAAATATAAGTGAAGATCATGAGCATAAAAAAATTTCTTTCTCTCAAAATAATTTAAGTGAAGCAAGAGAGAATTTCTTCAAAATTTTACTAACTCTCAAATAAATTTAAGTGAAGCAAGATAACATTTCTTCAAAAATACTAAGCACACCATGCTCAAAAAGATATAAGTGAAGCACTAGAGCAAGTCCTAGCTCATAAAAATTTAAGTGAAGCACAGAGAGCAATTCTAACAAGTCATGACATAATTTTGGCTCTCTGAAATAGGTGTGTCCAGCAAGGATTGATGACTTAAAACACAAAATAAAACAGACAAAGGATCATATCATACAAGACGCTCCAAGCAAAACACATATCATGTGACGAATAAAAATATAGTCTCGAGTAAAATATCGATGGTCATTAGAAGAAAGAGGGGATGCCACTCGGGGTCATCCCCAAGCTTAGTCGGTTTCTCATTCTTAGATAATAGCTTGGGATGTCGGGGCATCCCCATGCTTAGGATTTTCTATACTTCTTTCATCCATCGTAAGATAACCCAAAATTTGAAAATGTCAAACATACAAAACTCAACAAAACCTTCGTGAGATCCGTTAGTGAAAGAAAGTAAACCACTACTATAAGTGTTGTATAAAACCGATTCATATTTTGATTTTGTATTATATCTACTGTATTCCAACTTTCTTTGGCAAAAACTAATCAAAGAAAACCATAGAGCCATCAAAATAAGCACACAATACAAAGAAAACAGAATCTGTCAAAACTGAACAGGCTGTAGCAATCTGACTTAAACGAAAACTTCTGGAACTCCAAAAATTCTGAAAAAAATAGGGCGACCTATGCAGTTTGTATATTAATATTGTGAAAAAATATTCATAGCAAATGCTCGTTATGAATAAAAATGAGAATTAATTTCGTGAGCAAAGTTTCTGTCTTTTTCAGCAAGATCAAACAAATATCACCAAAGAAGACCCTATCGGTTCTACTTGGCAATAACTCTAATTAAAACATAAAAACACAATCATAACAGTAGCATAATTGTGTAAACACTCAAGAACAGAAAGCAAAAAGCAAAAAAAAATCATTGGGTTGCCTGCCAACAAGCGCTATAATTTTACGCCCTTAGCTAGGCATAAAGCAAGGATCTAAGTTTTGTTATCTTTCTCCAACTCTTCAATCAAACACTTAGGATCCTTGAGAGGTTTATCATAAAGATCTAGTAGTTTTAAGTATAGGAGCATCATCAAGACTTAGATTCCCAACACAATTGAAAAATTCTTGGATACGTTCTTTTCCCATAAAGTTCCCTTGCTCCAAGATCAAAGTTTTAGCATCCAGCTTGCATGTACATCCAATCTTAGGAGTAAGGCCATCATCCGTTGGTGCCATACCGAAATCACTCATGATTGCAAGCAAAGGGTAGATCTAATGAGAAAATGGCGAACAGAAAAAGAAAGGAGAATGAAACGGCAAATTTTTGTGAAGTGGGGGAGAGGAAAAGGAGAGGCAAATGGAAAATAAAGTAAATTGCAAGGAGATGAGATTTGTGATTAGGAACCTAGTTAAGATGAAGATCCTCCCTAGCAATGGCGCCAGAAATTCCTTCTGATGTCGCTTGAAGCTACGTCAGTATTTCCCCAAAGAGGAAGTGATGATACAGCACATCGGCGGTAGGTATTTCCCTCAGATATGAAACCAAGGTTATCAAACCAGTAGGAAAACCAAACAATCACAATATAAATAGCCCCTGCACACAAATAACAATCACTCGCAACCCGACGTGTTAAAGGGGTTGTCAATCCCTTTCGGGTAACGACGCCTCAAACGGTGCATGGACGGGAGAAAATTGTAATAGATTAAAAAAAGATCACAAATAAATAAAAGTGCAGCAAGATATTTTTGTCTTTTTGGTTTAATAGATCTGGAAATAAAAGCAAGGAAAAACTAGATCGCAAGCAAATATATGAGAAAGAAGACCCGGGGCCATAGGTTTCACTAGTGGCTTCTCTTGAGAAAGATAGCAAGCGGTGGGTAAACAAATTACTATTAGGAAATTGATAGAACCTCAAATAATTATGACGATATCCAGGCAATGACCAATACATATGCATCACGTCCAAGATTAGTAGACCGACTCCTGCCTGCATCTACTACTATTACTCCACAATTCGACCTCTATCCAGCATGCATCTAGTGTATTAAGTTCATGGAAAAATGGAGCAATGCAATAATAATGATGACATGATGTGAAAAAGATCCGTTTATCTATCTGGCAGTAGATATAGATCTCGTCTTTTTATCCTTAGTAGCAATGATACATACGTGTCGGTTCCCTTTCTGTCACTAGGATCGAGCACCGTAAGATCGAACCCACTACCAGGCACCTCTTCCCATTGCAAGATAAATGGATCAAGTTGGCCAAACAAAACCCAAATATCGAAGAAGAAATATGAGGCTATAAGAGATCATGCATATAAGAGATCAAAGAAACTCAAATAACTTTCAAGGATATAAAAAGATATGACTGATCATGAACTAAAAGTTCATCAGATCCCAACAAACACACCGCAAAAAAAGTTACATCATATGAATCTCCAAGAGACCATTGCATTGAGAATTCAGTGAGAGATAAAGAGAGAGAAAAGCCATATAGCTACTAACTACAGACTCGAAGGTCTACAAAGAACTACTCATGCATCATCGGAGAGGCACCAATGGAGGTGGTGAACCCCATCAAAGATAGTGTCTAGATTGGATCTGGTGGTTCTGGACTCTGCGGCAGCTGGATGAATATTTCGTCGACTCCTCTCGGGTTTCTGGAATATTGGGGTATTTATAGAGCAAAGAGGCGGTTCGGGGGGCACCTGAGGTGGGCACAACCCACCAGGGCGCACCTGGGCCTCCTGGCGCGCCCTGGTGGGTTGTACCCTCCTTGGGACTCCCCCTAGGTGCTACCAGGGCCCAACTTCTTCCTTCTGGTCCATAAAAAATCTTCGTAAAGTTTCGTGGAATTTGGACTCCGATTGATAAGGATTTTTTGTGATGTAAAAAACATGGAAAAACACCAACTGGCACTTGGCGCTATGCCAATATGTTAGTACCAAAAAATGATATAAAGTGACTATAAAATGATTATAAAACATCCAAGATTGATAATAAAATAGCCTGGAACATTCAAAAATTATAGATATGTTGGAGACGTATCAGCATCCCCAAATTTAAGTCATGCTCGTCCTCGAGTAGGTAGGTGATAAAAACAGAATTTTTGATGTGGAGTGATGTCTATCATGTCATATCATATTCTTTTCTTTATAGCATGGACATCTGGACTTTTTATGTGATTCAAAGCAATAGTCTAGTTTTGACATGATAATTTAGATACTCAAGCATATCAACAAGCAACCATGTCTTTCAAAATATCAACGCTAAAATAAGTTATCCCTAGCCCATCATGCTCAAACATTCGTCCCTTCATGAAACATACTCGAATATTAGCTACACCCAATACTTAAGTACGATCATATTGCCTCCCAGTTGGTGCTTTCTATAAGAGAAGATGGAGACTCAAATTTCAAAAATAAGAATTGCATAAAGTAAAAGAAAGGCCCTTCGCAGAGGGAACTAGGGATTTGAAGAGGTGCCAGAGCTCAAAGCGAAAAACTTAGAGATAAAAACATTTTGGGGGTGTATTCATCCCACCAACGAAAATGACTTAGAGTTCCGAACACTTTCCATGCTAGATATGCCATAGGCGGTTCCCAAACAAAAAATAAAGTTTATTCCTTTTTCCACCATACTTTCACTTTCCATGGCTAACCGTACCCACAAGTGCGCTCCATACCAACACTTTTCAAGGAATGTATTATTTGACAACATAAAGTAAATTCAATTTTTTTGCATTTCGGGACTGGGCATCCCTAATACCTTTGCCTTACTCTCATGCAATGACAAGTGAATAAACACTCATCTTGAGAATAACACATCTAGCATGGAAAATATTAGCCACAAGTTACCGTTTCGCGAGCGAAACAAACACACAAAAGAGAATTTTATTTTGAAAATTAGGGATGGCACATGCAACTTTGCTTAGAAAGGCAAAAGAATATCGTATATAGGTAGATATAGTGGACTCATGTGGCAAAACTGGTTTAAAGGATTTTGGATGCACAAGTAGAGGTCATACTTAGTGCAAAATGAAGGCAAGTGAAAGTTTGGGAAGCGACCAACCAAGAATCGAATAGTCGCATAAGAAAGCATTAAGCATAATTAACCACAAGTAGGATATAATTTTCATTACATGATTATTGACTTTCGTGCATGCATAGGGAATCACAAACCTTAACATCAATATTCTTACTAGAGCACAATTACTCAGCAACATAACTCACATATCTCATCATCATATCTCAAAACTATTACTAAGGATCAAGTTTATTTTGTCCAATAATCTTCATGACATTTTGTATTCTTTATCCTTCTTGAATATCTATCACTTTGGGACTAATTTTCATGTGTTGCTTTTCATAAGCTCAAACAAATATAGGTGAAGATCATGAGCATGAATTTGTTTTCTTTCTCTCAAAATAATTTAAGTGAAGCAAGAGAGAATTTATTCAAACTTTTACTAACTTTCAAATAAATCTAAGTGAAGCAAGAGAGCATTTATTCAAAAATACTAAGCACACCGTGCTCAAAAAGATATAAGTGAAGCACTAGAGCAAGTCCTAGCTCATAAAAGATTTAAGTGAAGCACACAGAGCAATTCTAACAAGTCATGATATAATTTTGGCTCTCTCAAATAGGTGTGTCCAGCAAGGATTGATGACTTAAAGCACAAAATAAAACAAGCAAAGGCTCATATCAAACAAGACGCTCCAAGCAAAACACATATCATGCGATGAACAAAAATATAGTCTCGAGTAAAATACCGATGGTCGTTAGAAGAAAGAGGGGATGCCACTTGGGGGCATCCTCAAGCTTAGTTGGTTTCTCATTCTTGGATAATAGCTTGGGATGCTGGGGCATCCCCAAGCTTAGGCTCTTCTATCCTTCTTTCATCCATCGTAAGATACCCCAAAACTTGAAAACTTCAATCACACAAAACTCAACAAAACCTTCGTGAGATCTGTTAGTGAAAAAAAGTAAACCACTACTATAAGTGTTGTATCAAACCAATTCATATTTTGTTTTTGTATTATATCTACAGTATTCCAACTTTTCTATGGCAAAAACTCATCAAAGAAAACCATAGAGCCATCAAAATAAGCACACAACACAAAGAAAACAGAATCTGTCAAAACAGAACAGTTTGTACCAATCTGACTTAAACGAAAACTTCTGGAACTCCAAAAATTCTGAAAAAAAGGATGACCTGAGAAATTTATATATTAATCTTCTGCAAAAAGAATCGGGCAAATTCTCGTTATTAATAAAAATGATATTTAATTTCGTGAGCACAAAGTATCTGTCATTTTCACGAAGATCAAACAACTATCACCCAAGAAGATCCTATCGGTTCTACTTGGCACAAACACTAATTAAAGCATAAAAAACACAATCATAACATTAGATTAATTGTGTAAACACTCAAGAACAGAAAGGAAAAAGCAAAAATAAATTTTATTCATTGGGTTGCCTCCCAACAAGCGCTATAGTTTTAGGCCCTTAGCTAGGCATAAAGCAAGGATCTATGTTTTGTCATCTTTCTCCAACTCTTCAATCAAACACTTAGGATCCTTCAGAGATTTAGCATAAAGATCTAGTAGTTTTAAGTATAGGAGCATCATCAAGACTTAGATTCCCAACACAATTGAAAAATTCTTGGATACGTTCTTTTCCCATAACGTTCCCTTGCTCCAAGATAAAACTTTTAGCATCCAAATTGCCTGTACGTCCAATCTTAGCAGTCAGGCCATCATCTGTTGGTGCCATACCGAAATCACTCATGATTGCAAGCAAAGGGTAGATCTGACGAGAAAATGGGAATGGAAAAGGAGAGGCGAATGAAATGACAAATTTTTGTGAAGTGGGGGAGAGGAAAACGAGAGGCAAATGGCAAATAAAGTAAATTGCGAGGAGATGAGATTTGTGATTTGGAACCTGGTTATGGTGAAGTTCCTCCCCGACAATGGCGCCAGAAATTCCTTTTGATGTCGCCTAAAGCTACCTCGGTATTTCCCCAAAGAGGAAGTGATGATGGAGCACATCGAAGGTAGGTATTTACCTCATATATGAAACCAAGGTTATCAAACTAGTAGGAGAACCAAACAATCACAACGTAAGCAGCCCCTGCACACAAATAACAACCACTCGCAACCCGACATGTTAATGGGGTTGTCAATCCCTTTTGGGTAACGGCGCCTCAAACGGTGCGTGGATGGGAGAAAATTTTAATATATTAGATAAATAGATCACAAATAAATAAAAATGCAGCAACATATTTTTGTATTTTTGGTTTAATAGATCTGAAAATAAAAACAAGGAAAAAGTAGATCTCAAGCAAATATATGATAAAGAAGACCCGGAAGCCGTAGGTTTCACTAGTGGCTTCTCTCGAGAAAGATAGCAAATGGTGGGTAAACAAATTACTGTTGGACAATTGATAGAACCTCAAATAATTATGATGGTATCCAAGCAATGATCAATACATAGGCATCACGTCCAAGATTAGTAGACCGACCCTTGCCTACATCTACTACTATTACTCCACACATTGACCGCTATCCATCATGCATCTAGTGTATTAAGTTCATGGAAAACGGAGTAATGCAATAAGAACGATGACATGATGTAGACAAGATCCGTTTATCTATATGGTGGTAGATATAGATCTCGTCTTTTTATCCTTAGTAGCAACGATACATACGTGTCGGTTCCCTTTCTGTCACTGGGATCGAGCACCGTAAGATCGAACCCACTACCGGGTACCTCTTTCCATTGCAAGATAAATAGATCAAGTTGGCCAAACAAAACCCAGATATCGGAGAAGAAATACAAGGCTGTAAGATATCATGCATATAAGAGATCAAAGAAACTCAAATAACTTACATGGATATAAAAAGATATGACTGATCATAAACTCAAAGTTCATCAGATCCCAACAAACACACCGCAAAAAGAGTTACATCACATGGATCTCCAAGAGACCATTGTATTGAGAATTCAGCGAGAGAGAGAGAGAGAAAGCCATATAGCTACTAAGTACAGACCCGAAGGTCTACAAAGAACTACTCACGCATCATCGGAGAGGCAGCAATGGAGGTGGTGAACCCCATCCGAGATGGTGTCAAGATTGGATCTGGTGGTTCTGGACTCTGCAGCGGCTGGATGAATATTTCATCGACTCCTCTCGGGTTTCTGGAATATTGGGGTATTTATAGAGCAAAGAGGTGGCCCGGGGGGCACCCGAGCTGGGCACAACCCACCAGGGTGCGCCTGGGCCTCCTGGCGCGGCCTGGTGGGTTGTCCCCTCTTGGGGACTCCCCCCAGGTGCTACCAAGGCCCAACTTATTCCTTCTGGTCCATTAAAAATCTCCGTAAAGTTTCATGGCATTTGGACTCCGTTTGATAAGGCTTTTCTGTGATGTAACAAACAGGGGGAAAAACAGCAACTGGCACTTGGCACTATGTCAATAGGTTAGTACCAAAAAATGATATAAAGTGACTATAAAATGATTATAAAACATCCAAGATTGATAATAAAACAGCATGGAACAACCAAAAATTATAGATACGTTGGAGACGTATCAGCATCCCCAAGCTTAACTACTATTCGTCCTCAGGTAGGTAAGTGATAAAAACAGAATTTTTGTGTGGAGTGTTGTCTATCATTTCATATCATATTCTTTTCTTTATAGCATGGACATTTGGACTTTTTATGTGATTCAAAGCAATAGTCTAGTTTTGACATGATAATTTAGATACTCAAGCATATCAACAAGCAACCATATCTTCCAAAATATCAACGCTAAAATAAGTTATCCCTAGCCCATCATGCTCAAACATTGATCCATTCATGAAACACACGAATATTAGCTACACCCAATACTTAAGTACAATCATATGGCCTCCTAGTTGGTGCTTTTTATAAGAGAAGATGGAGACTCAAATTTCAAAAATAAAAATTGCATAAAGTAAAAGAAAGGCCCTTCACAGAGGGAAGTAGGCATTTGTAGAGGTGCGAGAGCTCAAAGCGAAAAACTTAGAGATAAAAACATTTTGGGAGGTGTATCCATCCCACCAACACTTTCCATTCTAAACATGCCATAGGCGGTTGCCAAAGAAAAAATAAACGTTATACCTTTTTCCACAATACTTTCACTTTCCATGGCTAACCGTATCCACAGGTGCCCTCCATACCAACACTTCCAAGGAATTTATTATTTGACAACATAAAGTAAATTAATTTTTTTTTGCATTTCGGGACTGGGCATCCCAAATACCTTTGCCTTACTCTCGTGCAATGACAAGTGAATAAACACCCATCTTGAGAATAACACATCTAGCATGGAAAATATTAGCCACCCATTACCGTTCCGCGAGCGAAACAAACACACAAAAGAGAAGTATTTTTTGAAAATTAGAGATGGCACATGCAAATTTTCTTAGAACGGCAAAAGAATACCGCATATAGGTAGATATAGTGGACTCATGTGGCAAAACTTGTTTAAAGGATTTTGGATGCACAAGTAGAGGTCATACTTAGTGCAAAATGAAGGCTAGCAAAAGATTGGGAAGCGACCAGCCAAGAAACAAATAATCTCATAAGCAAGCATTAAGCATAATTAACACAGAATAATGCACCACAAGTAGGATATAATTTTCATTGCATGATTATTGACTTTCGTGCATGCATAGGTAACCACATACCTTAACACCAATATTCTTACTAGAGCACAATTACTCATCAACATAACTCACATATCTCATCATCATATCTCAAAACTATTACTAAGGATCAAGTTTATTTTGTCCAATGATATTCATGACATTTTTTATTCTTTTATCCTTCTTGGATAGCTATCACTTTGGGACTAATTTTCATGTGTTACTTTTTATAAGCTCAAACAAATATAAGTGAAGATCATGAGCATACAAAATTTTCTTTCTCTCAAAATAATTTAAGTGAAGCAAGAGAGAATTTCTTAAAAAATTTACTAACCCTCAAATAAATCTAAGTGAAGCAAGAGAGAATTTATTCAAAAATACTAAGCCCACCGTGCTCAAAAAGATGTAAGTGAAGCACTAGAGCAAGTCCTCGCTCATAAAATATTTAAGTGAAGCACAGAGAGCAATTCTAACAAGTCATGACATAATTTTGGCTCTCTCAAATAGGTGTGTCCATCAAGGATTGATGACTTAAAACACAAAATAAAACAAGAAAAGGCTCATATCATACAAGACGCTCCAACCAAAACACATATCATGTGACAAATAAAAATATAGTCTCGAGTAAAATACCGATGGTCGTTAGAAGAAAGAGGGGATGCCACTCGGGGGCATCCCCAGGCTTAATTGGTTTCTCATTATTGGAAAATAGCTTGGTATGACAGGGCATCCCCAAACTTAGGCTCTTCTATCCTTCTTTCATCCATCATAAGATAACCCAAAACTTGAAAACTTCAATCACACAAAACTCAACAAAACCTTCGTGAGATCCGTTAGTGAAAGAAAGTAAACCACTACTGTAAGTGTTGTATAAAACCAATTCATGTTTTGTTTTGTATTATATCTATTGTATTCCAACTTTTCTATGGCAAAAACTCATCAAAGAAAACCATGGAGCCATCAAAATAAGCACACAACACAAAGAAAATAGAATGTGTCAAAACAGAACAGTCTCTAGCAATCTGAATTAAACGAAAACTTCTGGAAATCAAAAAATTCTGAAAAAATAGGACGACTGAGCAATTTGTATATTAATCTTCCGCAAAACGAATCAGGGCAAATGCTCGTCCTTAATACAAATGAGAATTAATTTCGTGAGCACAAAGTTTCTGTCTTTTTCAGCAAGATCAAACAACTATCACCCAAGAAGATCCTATCGGTTCTACTTCGAACACCAATTAAAACATAAAAAACACAATCATAAAAGTAGCATAATTGTGTAAACAATCAAGAACACAAAGAAAAAAGCAAAAATAAATTTTATTCATTGGGTTGCCTCCCAACAAGCGCTATAGTTTTACGCCCTTAGCTAGGCATAAAGCAAGGATCTAAGTTTTGTCATCTTTCTCCAACTCTTCAATCAAACATTTGGGATCCTTTAGAGATTTAGCATAAAGATCTAGTAGTTTTAAGTATAGGAGCATCATCAAGACTTAGATTCCCAACACAATTGAAAAATTCTTGGATACGTTCTTTCCCGTAACGTTCCCTTGCTCCAAGATAAAAATTTTAGCATCCAGATTGCCTGTACGTCCAACCTTAGGAGTCAGGCCATCATCTAATGGTGCCATACCGAAATCACTCATGATTGGATGCAAAGGGTACATCTGACAAAAAATGGCAAACGGAAAAAGAGAGGCAAATAAAATGGCAAATTTTGTGAAATGGGGGAGAGGAAAACGAGAGGCAAATGGAAAATGAATTAAATTGCGAGAGATGAGATTTGTGATTAGGAACCTGGTTATGATAAAGATCCTCCCTGGAAATGGCGCCAAAAATTCCTTTTTATGTCGCTTGAAGCTACGTTGGTATTTCCCCAAAGAGGAAGTGATGATGCAGCAAAACGGCGGTAGGTATTTCCCTTAGATATGAAACCAAGGTTTTCGAACCAGTAGGAGAACAAAACAATCACAATGTAAATAGCCCCTGCACACAAATAACAACCACTCGCAACCCGACGTGTTAAAGGGGTTGTCAATCCCTTTCGGGTAACGGCGCCTCAAACGGTGCGTGGACGGAGAAAATTGTAATAGATTAAACAAATAGATCACAAATAAATAAAAGTACAGCAAGATATTTTTGTATTTTTGGCTTAATAGATCTGGAAATAAAAGCAAGGAAAAAGTAGATTGCAAGAAAATATATGAGAAAGAAGACCCCGAGGCCGTAGGTTTCACTAGTGGCTTCTCTCGAGAAAGATAGCAAACGGTGGATAAACGAATTACTGTTGGGCAATTGATAGAACCTCAAATAGTTATGACGATATCCAGGCAATGATTAATACATAGGCATCACGTCCAAGATTAGTAGACCGACTCCTGCCTGTGTGACGCCCCCGATTTAATCGTACACTAATCATGCACGCAAATATGTACGATCAAGATCAGGGACTCACGGGAAGATATCACAACACAACTCTACAAATAAAATAAGTCATACAAGCATCATAATACAAGCCAGGGGCCTCGAGGGCTCGAATACAAGTCCTCGATCATAGACGAGTCAGCGGAAGCAACAATATCTGAGTACAGACATAAGTTAAACAAGTTTGCCTTAAGAAGGCTAGCACAAACTGGGATACAGATCGAAAGAGGCGCAGGCCTCCTGCCTGGGATCCTCCTAAACTACTCCAGGTCGTCGTCAGCGGGCAGCACGTAGTAGTAGGCACCTCCGGTGTAATAGGGGTCGTCGTCGACGGTGGCGTCTGGCTCCTGGACTCCAGCATCTGGTTGCGACAACCAGAAAGAAAGGAAAGGGGAAAAAGGGGGGAGAAAGCAACCGTGAGTACTCATCCAAAGTACTCGCAAGCAAGGAACTACACTACATATGCATGGGTATATGTGTAAAGGGCCATATCAATGGACTGAACTGCAGAATGCCAGAATAAGAGGGGGATAGCTAATCTTATCGAAGACTACGCTTCTGGTCACCTTCGTCTTGCAGCATGTAGAAGAGAGTAGATTGAAGTCCTCCAAGTAGCATCTCCAAGTAACATCTCCAAAAAGCATCTCATAGCATAATCCTACCCGGCGATCCTCTCCTCATATCCCTGAGGTAGAGCGACCACCGGTTGTATCTGGCACTTGGAAGGGTGTGTTTCATTAAGTATCCGGTTCTAGTTGTCATAAGGTCAAGGTACAACTCCAAGTCGTCCTGTTACCGAAGATCACGGCTATTCGAATAGATTAACTTCCCTGCAGGGGTGCACCACATAACCCAACACGCTCGATCCCATTTGGCCGGACACACTTTCCTGGGTCATGCCCGGCCTCGGAAGATCAACACGTCGCAGCCCCACCTAGGCAAAACAGAGAGGCCAGCACGCCGGTCTAAACCTAAGCGCGCAGGGGTCTGGGCCCATCGCCCTGAGCACACCTGCACGTTGCGTGGGCGGCCGAAAGCAGACCTAGCCTAGTGGCGTTCCAGTCCAATTCGGCGCGCGCCGCTCCGTCGCTGACGTCTGAAGTGCTTCGGCTGATACCACGACGTCGGGATACCCATAACTACTCCCACGTAGATGGTTAGTGCGTATAGGCTCGTAGCCGACTCAGATCAAATACCAAGATCTCGTTAAGCGTGTTAAGTATCCGCGAACGCCGAACAGGGCCAGGCCCACTTGTCTCCTAGGTGGTCTCAACCTGCCCTGTCGCTCCGCCACAAAGTAACAGTCGAGGGCCGTCGGGAACCCAGGCCCACCTCTACCGGGATGGAGCCACCTGTCCTTTCAGCCCCCTCGTCAGAATCACTTGCGGGTACTCAATGAGCTGACCCGACTTTAGTCACCATCTGTATAGTATGTATGTATGTATAGTATATACCCGTGATCACCTCCCAAGTGATCACGGCCCGATAGTATAGCAAGGCAGACTGACAAGAATGTAGGGCCAATGATGATAAACTAGCATCCTATACTAAGCATTTAGGATTGCAGGTAAGGTATCAACAGATGTAGCGACAATGTCAGGCTATGCATTAGAATAGGATTAACGAAAGCAGTAACATGCTACACTACTCTAATGCAAGCAGTATAGAGGAGAATAGGCGATATCTGGTGATCAAGGGGGGGGGCTTGCCTGGTTGCTCAGACAAGGAGGGGTCGTCGGTGACGTAATCGACCATAGGGGCATCAGCATCGTCACGGGGTCTATCGGAGAGAAGAGGGGGGAGAAACAATAAATACATAGCAAGCAAGTGCATAACAGTACAACAAGCAGAGCTAGACGTGTTCTAACGCGGTATGAGGTGATACCGGTGAAGGGGGGAAACATCCGGGAAAGTATCCCCGGTGTTCCGTGTTTCCGGGCAGATGAACCGGTGGTGAAATGTTGCAGGTTCACTATGCTAGGGACGCGTGGCAGACGAACGGGCTGCGTTTCTGGGTTCGTCTCGTCGTTCTGAGCAACTTTCATGTTGAAAATATTTTAATCCGAGTTACGGATTAAAAGATATGATTTTTAAAAGATTTTAACAATTTTGGAATTTAATTATTTATTTAATTAATTCGAAAAAATGTATTTATGACGTCAGCATGATGTCATGCTGACGTCAGCAGTCAACAGGGGTTGACTGAGTCAACCCTGACAGGTGGGTCCCGTTCGTCATACACTGTTAACTAATTAACCTAATTAAGTTTAATTAACAGTAGTTAATTAGGTTAATTAGTTATTAGGTTAATTAACCAGGATTAATTAACTTAATTAATTACTTGATTAATTAGTTAATTAATTAATAATTTTATTAAATCATTTCTTTATTTTTATTAA